>NW_019392839.1:120751-137590 GCF_000648675.2 Cimex lectularius | reverse complement strand
TTTTATAGTAATATTAAGTATTTATTATTCTAATATTTATTTGTGTTATAATTTCCGCGCTTCGCACGTTCACATTGAGCGTCATTAAAAAAATCAGCTGATAATTGGAACGTCGCGTTGGCGGAGGTATCAGCGGTTCACTTTGGCAATTCATGTCGAGAGACGTGGTTGTAGAAGTCCTTCAACCTGATGATGAGCTAAAAGGCTCGAAATCCGGATCGTTGCAAAACAACTTACTGTGAGTAGGAACTATCCTTTTTAAAAAGTATTGACCACCAAATGATTCTGGTTTAGCAAAAAACATTCATCACTTTTCAATCCTTGGGAACTCAATAATTTGTCATAAAGTAATATACGATTATTAAAACAGTAATAGTATTATCAAGTAATGTAATATATTACATCGTTTGACTATATTGCATTTAATACATTGTCGTAAAAATTTACTTAACGATTTTATTACATGATAACTGATTTTTTCTTTTTTTCAATCTACCACAATCAGTCTGTATAAACAGTGATCTCTCATCAACAATATTTGGAGCATTCCTAAATAACTTCTACCGATTTTCCAAGACGCTCCAATTATGATTTTTTTAAAGTTTATTTTTTAATATTTAGTATTTCAACTACGAGGTCATATAAACCTTCAGGGTGCCGGTGTTTTTGGAAAAAAAAGCCCATTTGTAAGTATGTCGGGTACGATTGCATGGTCACTGGATTCGAACCCGGGACCTTTACCTTACGTTGATGAGTGCCGTATAAATGCCTAAACCGTTGCGGCCACCGACGCCCCCTTCAATGTAGTTAGGTTTAGCATTACTACTAGTTCATTACAGGGGATGTTTTTTCTGCTCATGAATATTAAAAATGGAGGGGAAAAATGTTTTAATTAATAATGAATTAGAAATGATGTTTTTAAATTGATAATTCTTCAGTTCCTTGTATTTTACATGTGTGTATATAATTTATTATTTTGGTAATGAAGCCGGGTATGAAACTTGCACAACATTAAATTACGAACAAGTTGAATTATTGGAAAAATGCGGCCAATGTTAAATTAAAATTATTTTAATTAAAATACACTGAAAACGACAGAGGAAGAATGGGAAACACGAGTGGTCAATATGAGTGCTTTTCGCCGAAATTATAAATTCTGGCAAAAAAATTTCATTTTCCACTCGAACAAACATCATTTATGCTGCAGGTTTGGAAGTAGCATGGAAGTCTATCATTATGTGACGCGTGGTACATTACGTACAAGCTCCTTTGGACTTGGTAGTATATTGTTACCATTAAAATGACCATTTTATATTTTTTAGAACATTATTTTATCGTGTCTGTAATAGATTTGATTCTAAATACGTTACATGCTGATAAACTCCCATCCAGGCCCTACCCACTTCGGGAGTCCCTCAAGGATCATCTCCGCTTCTCTTTCTCTCTTTCTTTCTCTTTTTGTTATATTAACTTCTCTAATTCCGTAAAATATTGCTCCGATCATCTTTAAGCCGACGACTTATAAATTTACCTTTCCTTTCCACTTAATGACTGAGAAGATACAACTCTGAGAAATCAGGAGGTCTTAAATTCAATTATTTACAGGCCAACCAAAATGGGTTAAAAAATTTCATGTAGAAAATTTGGAGGCTATTGACCCCTCCTCCAATTCTTATCTTTTATTACTCTAATAACGATAAACCATCATTCTATTTCTTTCTCTCTTACTTGGCGTCCCATAGCTTGCGATTGGGTCAAGAATCGTAGAGGTTTGATGGTGAAACTCCTAGAGGTGACTTAGGGTTTGATGACGTTTTTCAGATAGTGTTGTTTATCAAAAACCTTTACGGAAGGTACCGTTCCCCTAGAGGTGGTTAGCATTTCAGTTAAATCGACGGCCAGTGTTGACCTGCCGGAAGTGCTTAGGTGGAAAGACCAAATTCATCATCGGGAGTACGACAAGAATGAAAAGACAATAATCATTCCTATTGATCCTTAGGGGCTGAGGCTTTTTCGAGGCGAGATAAGAACTATTTTTCGTAAGCAAAATTCCGTCGCCTCTTACCTTGCTAAAAACCAGCGTTTGTTGAGTTCATGAGCCAGGTGAGGACGAAAAAATCTCATTGCCTTTAAGGTTATGGAACCCCCCACCAAGTTAGTATTGTCCTTGATTATACCTCATCTGGGAATCCTCATATTTTCCACATCTCCGCTGTTTTTCCTCTATCAGGGCCAGCCACCTTCTCATATCTACAATTTTTCCTTACAACCTTTCCCATCATGAAAGAAGCATGCGACTGTAAAACGCCTAAATGAAATTCCTAATCCCACCTTCCCTAAAGATTTTTATTCAACCTTGAAAAATTAGTCTATTTACAAATGTCTTCTCAATTAGACACTTACATAGATATCTCCTTGTTCCGATTTGGTTTTCGTCAGGGCTTTTCTACAAAATCCGCTGTCCTAAATATCTCATTTGACATTCAGATTTTTGACCAATGTAAAATCACAATTTTTCTTCTCCTGGTCTTCCATAAGCCTTCGATGCAGTAGATCATTTCCTTCTCCTTGCTAAACTCAAAACGTTCTCATTCTCCCGCAGTGTCCTGCTTTGGTTCCATTCTTTTCTTTCCGAT
This sequence comes from Cimex lectularius, assembly GCF_000648675.2. Classification (NCBI taxonomy): domain Eukaryota; kingdom Metazoa; phylum Arthropoda; class Insecta; order Hemiptera; family Cimicidae; genus Cimex; species Cimex lectularius. Next base: position 134,954 of record NW_019392839.1, on the reverse strand, counting down.
CGTTCCGAAGTAGCGAAGTATTTATATTCCAGGTAAGCCCAATCCTATCCCAGCTCATAACTTCTGCGTCCCTCAAGGATCATGCTTCTTTTTTAGTTGCTGTTCCATTAATGACTGCTTAATTCCATAAAATATTGCCATAATTTTTATTCAGACGACTCCAAAATTTACTTTTAAACTTACTGACTTATAAGCTGCAATTGTAAGAATTCAGGAGGACTTAAATTCAATTAGCTCCCGGGCCAATAAAACTGGGTTTAAACTTAATGTATAAAAGTCCAGGCTATTGATACCCTATTGCTTTCTGTCCCGTTGTCAAGAACCTTGGGATCGTCCTTCAGCTCACCTTATCTTGGAAACCTCATATTTCCCCGATCTCCGCTGCTTTTCCTCCATCGTTTACACCGTGCCAGCCACTGTCTCCCCATTAGTACTCGTAAAATGCTAGTCTCCTCTCTTATTCTCCCCCACTATGGATGTGTAGTGCACGGGGTCTTCTTCTGATCGGCTCAAACGCGTAATGAGTTGTTTTGTACGCTTTATTCTTTGGTTTTTCAAGGGGGTCCCACGTGACAGATATGTAGTCTACCTAGAAGTCGTTATACCCTTCCCATCGCAGGTTGCATTTCCTTGCTACTTCCGTTATCAAACGGTATCTTCTTCTTCCCCTCTCACAAAGACTGGCAAACTAACTGTTACAACTAGTGAGGATTAAACTCAGAGAAGTATAGGAATATTGGTCACTTGTATCTCAGAAAACATCTACTTAGCATGGTTGTTTCAATGATGACACCATTTATAGGTTATGCAATGAGGAGGAAGCTTCTTTCGAGAGCTAGATGATAGACTTAAGGGCTTGACGAATTGTTTTGCACGCTTTATTCTTTACGTTTGCCTGAGAATGACCGATTTTGTAAAAATGATATTATCAGGCGATAGTACGTGTCCGAAATGTAATTGTTATTCTAAACGATTGAATATTAACAGTACGCTTAGATTTACCATGAATATTTGATTAAGGGAACCTTGGTCTTGGTCAAGCTAAGTAATAAGCACCTCCTAAATTACTCGATTAAAGCCCTAAGCCAAGGCAGTTGAGCGAGGGTCGTCCTCGGATATACAATATTTTATCAAGTGGCAAGCTTTCCACTTAATTAGTGGTGCTATATACGTTACTCGATGGTTCGGAAAGGCTTATAAAAAATTAAATAATTATTTTATTGAACGTTTGTTTTTATTATTTTTAGATAAAGCTACAACTATCCAAACTTACATGAAAAAATTTTTTAAAAATCCGTTTCAAACAAAATTTATAGTACAAAAACATACTAAAGTATAACGATTGAGTCGATATTACAAGTTTATTCAGTGTTAAACTGTATGATCCCAGAACATTGTGGTGTTAGTAATAGGAATTTTGAAGTTACAAAAAATCTTCTTTTTTGTTGTTAACAATGACAAATTATAAACAAATTGACTTTTTGTAAAATTTAGGAAATCGAAGTCCAGGAACAGAATTTTGTGAATTTTACAACTGTCAGACCAATTTCTAATATTTTTTTAATTAATGTCACAAAAACATTTTATTCCACGTCCGTAGCATTTCCTTGTTAGGTACCGAAAAAATGTTCTGGAACGCGTTCAGGTATCCATGAAAAGTAGAATCATAGAAGAGGGCTTTACGTCGAAATACCCGTTGGGTGTCAAGAACCATTGGCTAGAACCACTTTAAAATTGAAACGGTTACGATGGTCTGATAAAAACATGATTATGCTCCGTAAAAATGATTCTAAACTGATCCCCGTCACTGGTTGGACCAGTATGACCAGAATGTTGCATGGATCGACCACTTTCAAAAATTGGACAAAATTAAAAAGTATCCTAAGGAAAGCAAAATAAATATAAAGAAAGATAAATAAAATCTAGAAAATTTTATTTGTAACAATTATTATGTCTACCCCAAACACGACAGCGTCAAAATTTATGAAATATCGTAACATTTCCCTTCGCAAAAATGATTTCAAAATAAAAAAAATGTTATATCGTGAAATCGTACAGTTTAATTTTTTCTTTTCTCTTTATTTCCACCTGCGCCACTTGCTGCGCTTACGGAGATGTTATAGCATTTTAAACCGTAAAGAAAAAATATAAAATGAACAAAACAGTACACATAAAACAACAACTTTAACTGTCATTTAGGAGGTCGCAAAGCCAGTATAGCTTCAGCCATTGGGGAGGATTACTTGGAAGAGTGTTGGGCGAAAAGTTTCTGACAAAGGTTTTTGTGATAGGATAATTGTTAGTTAAGTTTCCTTCTTGTACCTGTTCGCTATTTTAAGGACATATTGGATGTTAAGGTCATTGTGAATAATCAGATTGGTGAAAAGTGACAACCTAGAAAGGCGCATTGAAGACGGTTCAAAGGATTTTTGATTGTAGGGATTGATACGTTGGAGGTTGGAACGTTTTGTGAAACTCCAAAGTTAGATTCCGTCCAAATGGGTTTCAAAATCGCTATGTAAATGAGCCGTTTATTTTCTGTATCGTTTGTCCAGCCATCTTTTAAAAAATCTGAAACGTCTGTTGCTTAGTCTTTAGCTCTTGTCTTTTGAGTCGCGTGTTCCACGTAAGTCGTTTCGCCATGTATAGCCCAAGGTAGCAGATTAGATTAGCTGGTTGGAGAGGGATACCATTGCAGTAGATGGGGGAAGTGGTTTTTCTCGAAAGTTGAAAGTGACATGTTCACATTTTTGCATGTTTATTGCAGTCCAAAGATGGTGCGATGATACGGTGAAAACCGTTCAAGGGATGTGACATGGGCTTGCAGATTTCTGGTTGAGATGGCAGGATCTTTATGAGAGCGATGAATGGCGATATCAACCCCACAGGTGGTACAGATTGTTTCAGGAAGAGGAAGAATATCTGAAATATATGTACAGTGTAGAGGATGGGTCTTAACATACTTCCTTTTGGTACATCTGCATTTGTGCGATAACCGAGATAGAGAGGGGCCACTGATGAATTGAAAGTATCTGTCGATTAGGTAGGATTTTAGAATCAGATAAAAGGTACAAGGAAGGACTGTCTTAAGCTTCCAGAACAGTCCGCAGTGCCATACTCGATCGAAAGTTTGCTTCACATCTTGGAATCCAGCGGAGCAGCCCTCCTTTTGCTCAAGAGCGGTACTGTTTAATTAAAACCAAGTGATAACACTCAAATTGTCATTTGACCTTAAAAGAATTGTGGTATAATTCCGAGCCCTTGTTCACTGGCCAACCTCGGAAACACCTAAGCTCCTCGCGGCCTCCTCCTCAAGTCGGACCGCTGCCCCTCGGGTGTCAACCCTTAATATGCATGACATCCAAGAAAATTACAGAGCGATAGCTTTAATAAATCATACAGTAAAAATTTTCACCCAGATCATACAAGCTCCGGATTGAATTTGCGAGGGTCACAAGTGTCAGGCAAGGTTTAGAAGTGAGCGGAGCTGCATGTTATCCTGTCTGATTTCCAATTATATAAGTCCGAAGGCTCGTATTTACATAGTTTTTGACGACTCCTTGTGGCAAATAAACTGTGGGCAAAACTTTTAATCAAGGCACCAGTTCAAAACTAATTCATGTAATGAATAATCTTTCCCTCACAGCAAAGTTGCAGGATACTAATGCTTATTAACTAAAAACGTTAAGTTTTTTAGATTGTCTACAATGATAAGGATTCTGATTGTCCTCATCCTACGCTGCCTTCTAATGAAAATAACAGCCTCGTCCTGAGGCTTTACTTGGGGAAGTTATCTCGACTTTGTTAAATCTAATCATTAAAGCTTCTTCTGGTGATGATGAAATACTTGGGCTTGTCCTTGCGAAGAGTGCTCCTTGACGCCATCTTCTTCATATATTCAACATCTCATTACTGGAGTTTTTCCCAGACTGTTGAAACGAAACCGTATTCTTCCTCTACACAAGTAGATGGACATGAATGATAGATAGAACCAATTGTAGGCCATTTCCCTCTATTTCTAGCTTCTCCAAATCCTTCGGGTATTTCACGAAGGTGGACTTCCTTTTTGTAAACTACTCATCACCAATTCGGATTTATTAAAGTGAAATTTCCACTGATGCTGTTACCCCAGCCATGGACTTAGTATGAACTCGGCTGGATTCTGGATACAAACAAAATATCAGCTCTTTTCTTTTGTCTATCTCAGGCTTTCCATTCTTTGGACATTTTATAGAGCAAACTCGAGCGTATAGGATTAAGAAGAGGATGAATATAGCGGATAAACTCGTTCGTATCCACCAGAATCACCATGTTAAATTGAAGTAAAATGTGATAATATTATCCAGACAACTCAAATCTGTACAAATTGATAAAGGAGTTCCTCAGGAATCATTTCTTACACCCCATCATTTTAATTGTTACATCAATAACTTGCGCAAAGTTTACTTTTTGAGGATATTTGAGTTGTAATGTATGCAGATGATGTGGTTTGCATCTACAGAGGGAAGACCCTGCTGGAGCTAAAGAAACTACGAACATTACGGCTTAAAGTGTCTGGCTTGTCTTGGTGGGACTTAAAAAAACTGCCTAAATGTTAACAAATGTAAATCTATGTAGGTTCATCTCTTTCCACTTTATGCCCATTTTCACCCAAGGTGTTTTACAAGGCGGATAACTCAGTTCAGTCCTCCTCCACCTTTTTATTACCGACATTGAAGTCTATATCCGAAACAAAGGAGCGGATGGTCTTGACATTTACTGATTCACGTGAGTTTACTGCTGTTATTCGCCGACGCCTTGCCCATTTTATCCCATTTCCGTGTTTACGTCGAAAATCCAGACGATTTTGTATGACTACTATTAAAACGACTAGCTTTTAGTTAATATCACAATGAAAAAAATGTTCGGCTCCCCATGGGCATTCGTAAATGTGAAGAGTTTGTGGAGCAAACGGTGGAATCTGCCTGAATTATAAATATCCAGGCTTCAAAACTGATAATCAAATGTTTTTTACTCCGCTGCAGCTGAGATGATGAGGGGAAGCTGCTTCGGGCAATGGTTTTAAGCTATATTCAAGTACCAGACTTGTTTCATCTGATGCAAGACTGAAAATGTATAACTGCATCACTGTCAGCACGATTTTGTACTGTTCGTCTATGATGAAAGTTTAGGTGAAATTCTTCAAACATACGCTGAAACTTAACTGAGGCGAGAAGAGTGAAGATAAGACACAGTGTTGGGACAGACGCTAAACTGGTTTCTAAAGATCCTGGGAATTGATGATTTATCTCAAAATTTGTTAAAGAGACTTTTATTTCTGGATGGTGTAGCTAGTAAAAAGTCTAAATTTAATCTAATTTTAGCCTAATTTGTATATATCTACACCATGCTGGGGCAGAAAGACAATATTTTCCCTTACTTAACATTTATTCTCAAGTTCCACTCTTCGTTCTAATTAATTATGCTCAAAACAATTGTGAAAAGTTGTTGAATGAAGTTATTATTATGGGACTTTGTCATAAACATCGATAATTACTTCTTGGAAAATTTGTTAAGTACGTTTTAATAAAGCAGCATTGAATGAAAATTATTTAAAAAAAGTTTGTTTGCTTTCAAATGCAACCTTTCCCTCTGTGCGGTACTGTTGGTTATTAAAGCAACACAAACTTCACCTTAATGCCCCCAGGCACTTTTGAAAGTTTCAAATTCACCCAGCAGAATGTTACATAGTTCATGCAGTAGTTTTCGTAAAAACTTATTGCACATTATGTATGTTGCACAATATTTTGTACTGACAATTCATCTACTTCTTAAACTGCATTCTTCTTCCGGATGTTAACGATCACCACAATAATTTTAACCCATTCAGGGACGTCTCTGTCAAACGAATAATGTTTTCTAAAAGCAAGTGTTCTCAAAAACTATAATTATGTTTAAAAATGTAGTTGTACCATTTTTGGCACTCCAGTCATAAATATATGTTTATTTCCAATAAAAAGTAATGTCTATGTTCATTTTTTCTCAAATTATTAACAATTAAAATTCCAATAGTATGGCGGGATTGGAACCCAGAACAGGGCAGTCGTTCGTATCAAGTGTATTTTATATAACAACTTATCAGGGTATAGTTTAAGGCGCAAAAATTTATGCTGTATCATGGCCATTGTTTTAGCCAGTTCAACACGCAAATTAAAGTTTAACTTAAAATCTTTTTTAAATTCTAAAAATCATTTATGTAGGGAATTTATGTTATAATTGACTCAGTAAGTACAATACATAGAACTAAACACTGCGACAAATCTCCCGGGCCATTAAAACAAGTATGGAACTAATGTAGATTTAATTCAGTTGTCAAAGTGCATGCAGTTGGTCTTAGAGGGTCATTATGTACCCCACTGAATAATTACTTTGGGGTAGATCATGTACAAGTGTAGAATATGAACAGGTAGGTGGACTAATTTACTCCGCCGCCCCGTCATAAATTAGAAGGAGGTCTCAACGGGGACCATCAGGAATGTTTAGTAAACCAATTCGCTTTGGAGTGTCCTCTCACTGACCCATATGTGCAAGCCAAACTGAGTCGGTTAGATGTTTTAATGTTACAACATTTAATGCACTTGTCAAGTTATTAACAGCAAATATTATTATGTTAAGTTAAAAGGAGAAAATGTGAAAAAAAATTACCGGCATACGGAATGGCTTAACGTCCAAATAGCCGTTAAGGTGGCGGACGAAAGGTCAAACCACTTAACAATACATTTTTCATGCTATAGTCAATTAAAAAGCCACTGGCTGGATCGTATTTCGAACGCTAGCATGGCAGATACGACTCGGACAGCCTAACCAATCGCCCACCGCGTCAAGATAATAACCTAAAAATAGCTGTTATAAATTTTATAAATGACCTTTGTTAATCTTGTTTTGTCGGTTTTTTCAGGTGAGTTTTCAGTACTTCAAAATGTGTTCGATGTCTCAGTCAGTTTGCAACATAAAAGGTGCAACTTCAGTGGATGTGAGTTAACCATTTTTGCTCAACGTTGCCTCAGAGCAACACTAAATTTAGTAAATTTGCAGAAGCTTAGCCAATCTCGTGAGTTTAGGGCGAGTGCATTGTTTTCCCTTCAATGTTTCAGCCTGTGTATTGGCAACACTAATTTTTTTGGCTCCAATTTAATCTCTCCATCTTGGGATCTTCCATCTCCAACATGGCTCTTCACCACACCACTGCAGCTTGTGTCGGTTGTTATATTTGCCAATCGTAAAAATTTTTATATTCAATTTATAATTTAACCCCTTCTTCCCTAATGGTCATGTACAGCAATGCTAACTTCAGCAATTTTTTAAAGTGAGTTTAGGGCGAGTGCAATGTTTTCCCTTCAATGTTTCACCCCTTGTATTGGCAACACTAATTTTTTGGCTCCAATTTAATCTCTCCATCTTGGGACCTTCCATCTCCAAGATGGCTTCTCACCCCACCACTGCATCTTTTACCGGTTGTTATATTTACCAATCGTAAAAATGTTCATATTCAATTTATAATTTAACCCTTTCTTGCCCAAAGGTGATTGACAGCAATGCTAACTTTAGCAATTTTTTAAAAGTGAGTTTAGGTTGCGCACAATGTTCTTCCTGCTGTGTTTCTATCCGTGTATTGGCAACACTGATTTATTTGGCGCTAATCTAAAATATAAAACTTAGAATTTTGTATCTCCAACATTCTTCCCTCGCCACTGCATCTTGTATCGATTATTCAATTACGCGTAGATAAAATTTTTCATATCCACGTTATACAATCATTGAACCTCTTTTTTGCCCAAAGTTACTACAAAACGATGCCAATTTTAGTAGCTTTGTTTAAGGTTAGCAGGAAATCCCATGAGTTTAGAGCGGGCGCAGTGTTCTCCTTGCTCGGTTTCTGCCCGTGTATTGGCAACACTGTTTTATTTGACGCCATATAAATGCTATATCACTAAACGTTTCCCGCTAACATTTCAACAAAATTGGTACTGTTCGTCTTGCTCTAAGACAACATTAGGTCATAAAGGGTTAACTTCAAAATTATTTGGCCTTAATATTCAACATTAATACGAAGGCGTATATGTATAAATAATTACTGGGTTTATTTGTTGTTTATGAAACAAAAGGGCGATAAAGCTGCTAGTTTATAGCCCTTCTGACGGAAACCTAAAGGAAGATGGATGGAAGTTAAAGCATATTAGAACTCATTTATCTGGCAGTGAAGCAATAATAGGTTCAGCTTCTCGGGTTTAAAAATATAAAAAACTATTACACGTTAAAGAAATAATATTAACAAAAATATTCCTGTGGTTGTTTTTGAGATTTACCTATTTTAAATCGAATAAATGTATATACTAAAAATGAAACATTTAAAATATTATAATTATAATAACTTAACAGTAATTCTTGGTCTACAATTAGACATACAATGCAGTTCCTCATAGTAGATATACACTACATAATACTCGCTGATGATGGCGTAAGCTGAGTCGGACGCCTCAACAACTCGGCTATTGCGGTCTCTTTGGAGAAAATGTAACTAATTATAAGATAAAAATAAAAATGGAATTTTAAATAGTTTCCTAGAAATACATGTTTTTAATTTTGGATAACTTATTGGGTATTTTTATTAGTTTCATTTCATATCCCATTAAGAAAAGGCCATGCGAGGGCGATACACGTATACACTTACTTTTGGGTCAAAGCCCCGTATGTGACCGTCATGCAGAGAAAGATTGCTCGATGTGTCCCACTTATTAGAAGGGTGCAATTGCTTGGTTCCATATAGAGAGCGCGTAGATATGTCACCCGATTTGAGAGAATGCTTGAGCACGGCAGCGAGTAATTGGGCCCCCTTTTCCGGTTCTCAGACCTGACCCCGTGCCTTCTTTCATTTGAGATCCACCAATGTACCACCATATGGTGCCTTTCTCAATCGAGGGGTCTTGCCCCCCTTTTCATTCTTTTTGGATACTTAGAACTGTCCGGAAAAATTTGTTTAAATTCAAACATCCTGTTCAGGTCATCCCTTGGGGTCTATGAGTACGCTAATAAATACATTTACTATTTAAATTTAAATATTTCCTCTCCAAACTGACAAATAGTTAGAGTTACTCCATTTTTCAACACTAACGCTAATTAATACGTTTACTACTTAAATATTTTCTCTCCAAACTGTCAAATAGAGTTACTCCATTTTTTCAACACTGACGCTAATAAACACGTTTACTACTAAAATATTTCCTCTCCAAACTGTCAAATAATGAGAGTTACTCCATTTTTTCAACACTAACGCTAATAAGCACGTTTACTACTTAAATATTTCCTCTCCAAACTGTCAAATAATGAGAGTTACTCCATTTTTTCAACACTAACGCTAATAAACACGTTTACTACTTTAATATTTCCCCTCCAAACTGTCAAATAGTTAGAGTTACTCCATTTTTTCAACACTAACGCTAATTAATACGTTTACTACTTAAATATTTTCTCTCCAATCCGTCAGACCGAGTAATTTCCTTTTTAAACATTCATGCTAATAAATACATTTACTATTTTAATATTTCTTGAAATATTTTTTGTTCTATGTGTTATCAAATATATCTAAGCGCAACAATTGGCGCAGGCGTAAATACATTGAACAATTTTTTTAAATTAAAATGAATTACACTTACGTTTTTTCCATTATGTAATTGGAACATTCAAACATTTTTTTTTCAACATTTAGTCTCGCAGATTTTTTTTTTTTTTTTGTATTTGTCTGAAAGTCACTGAGGTGGGAAACGAGACTCGATTTCTTTGAAGCTTTTGAGGCTAACGACAAGTCTACTTTTGATGCAGTACATACTAAGACTCATAGGATGGCATGATCAGATGAATCTTGTCACCCTTTTGATATGTGAACCCCTCGGGTATAAGGATAAAACTGACTACCAAAGAGTATTTTTTCGTCATTGGGCAAAATTTCCTCGTACATTTATGGAAAGCTTTGAACATCAAATAGGGCTGATATCCTCTTATCAAAGTTGGGACGCCGTTTATGACCCAAGAAGCAAAATAGGGACGGCTGAAATCTGAGCGGAAATCGAAATAAGGCCATTACTATTTCACAAATACGGACAGGTTCAGATAAAAATTAAATTGACCATTAATGAAATGACATTCTTTACAAAAGGCAGTAAATAATAAATTAATTTAATTAAGTTAACCGCAAACTTTTCAATCAACATTCCTACCAAATGTCTCTTTTGACCTTAGAAATGTGAGCATCTTTTTCAAATCTTATAAAGATATCAGTTGATTGACGTCAAATAGCTTATTTTATTTCGATTTAGTGTTGCTTCAAATAAATTGAAACAACCGACATGTTGGCTGTCATTGTGAAAATTATTAAATAAATATAATGAAAAATATTAAATAACTAAATAAATTATTAAACTTTTTATTTCCCGTTGAAAGTTTGTGAAAGTTGCCCCAACAACAATTTTCCGTTTTTACAGGGTACCCCATCTGGTTTGTGGTTACAAATCAATCCACTAGAATTATACTCGTCGGTTTTCGAAAAAGTATTTAGTGGACTTTGCCTTAGTTAAGCTATTTTAATGGCATCTGTTTTATTTTAAAATGTGGTACTGCCTTAATTGTTCGACTGGTTTTGATCCACCACTATACATTTTCTCTCATCATTTTGAGTTTGTTTGACACATTTAAATAATTCATTGGTAATTATTGGGCTGGTACAAAAATAATGAGTGTTATGAAAAGGCAGTCAAAACTATTTTTATTTGCTATACAATACAGAAAATTTATCGAAATATTTTCCATCACAATCTATACATCTTTGCAAACGTCTAATAAGCGCTTTTATTCCCCTGATATAAAAATCTTTATTTCCACTCACAACAATGTCTTGGAAGGCGTTTTCGGATTCACCGCGTTCTCTAAAGATTTTTTAATTTTTTTTTTTATAATTCAAGAAGTGATCAAAATGCCTAGAAAAGTGGAAGTCTGTGGGCGAGAGGTCGAGTGAATATGGAGGGTGCGGTAAGATTTTATTTCCTAAGTCCTTAAGTTCCCGCATGGTTGGCATTGCGACTTGTGGACTGGCGTTATCGTGAAGAAGACTCGGCCTCTTACGGTTTACCTATGCTGGACAAAGACGTTGCATTTTTCCGAGCATTTTGTCTATTTGTATATATTTCTCTACTGTGATAGTTTCACCAACATTCAAACCCTAGCAGTACACCACCAAACAATCTCCATAACCTTTTTGTGGTGCAGATTTGGTTTCGGGAAGTGTTTTGGCGCTTCATCCTTGTCCAACCACTGACCTATGGACCTATCTCCTGTTATCGCACAGAATCCATTTCCATCACGTGATGATTCGATGGAGAAATGGACGATTTTGGTGGCGCAACGGAAGTGACGTACAAATGTGAAAGCGTCGATTTCTTTGGGTTTCGATGTGGTACCCACTTGTCGAGCTTCTTTATTTACCAATGGCCAACAACGGTTGAGTGGTCATCACTATGCTCTTCCGCAATTTCCCGTGTTGTCTTACGTGAATTTCCTTTAATCAGCGTTTTGGTTTGGTCTTCGTCCACAACGGAAGCTGTAACCCGACCTCCAATGTCTTCAAGATCGAAATCTCTGAAACCATGGCTGCACCGTGCATTCGCTAATGGTTCCCTGCCCCAACCTATATTGATGTTATTCGCCGTTTGGGCCGCACTTCGTCCAAGTTGAAATTCGTACAAATAAATTTGACGAAAATCTAGTTTGGACCAATTTTATTTCGCAGGTCCTCACTTTATAAAATTTAACATAAACTAAAATGTTTCGTGTAAAAGAGAACGGTTAAAAATATTTATTATAATCCATATAATAGATTTGAGGATTTAGCTTTGTTTACATAGCAAGCAACTGCGAAAATTCTTTTTTTTTTTCTTCCAAACCTGCATTAATTTTGCACCAACCCACCCAATAGTTTAAAGAGTGCATTTATTTAATCACGCAAAGTTAGGTCTCGTGGACCTTTCTTCCACTGTTAACGCGAGTAGAAAAAATTTACGTTATACAAACATTTTTACATTATATTTTATATTATACATACATTCTTTTGTTTAGAGATTGCAAAAACACATAATATAAAACGTAATATTAATTAATTTATGAATCCTTGATTTTATGATGGTTTTAGTTATTTTCCATTTCCATCAGATGTTTTAGATATTTTCTTTTGAAAGTCGAAACCTGCTCTCAGAGGAAATACTATTTGGAACATTATTAAACAGCTTTGTCCTGGTAATTAAGAAAGAGTTGGAGTATGTTTTAGTTCTATGAATTGGAATTTCGAATATATTGTTTTGTCTTAAGTTTAATATTTTAATTTTTCTCCTATGTTTAACTTTTAACTCTTTTTTGTAATTTATCATATCTTAACATATTTATTATCTTATATTTATCACATATAGTACTGTCGTACTTTAGTCTTAATATGGATCTTACACATGCATTTTGTGCTGTTTTTATCAGACAAATCAGACATAGGTGCACTGTATCGCAAATGCGGTATTACGAATGAATTAACTATTTTCTTTCTAACAAACATATTACTAGTTAGTATGATTTTATTAAAACATACAAAGGTATTAACAAATCTAGTTTGTTTACCCAACTGAGTTTATGGTCTATTGAGGCACCTAGTATCATTAGTGCATTTTCATATCTTATTTCTATTAGTATTATTTTTAGTATTATTGTTTTATTCATTCTCTAATATTATTGGATCAATATTCGTATATTCCAATTTACAGATAAGTTGCAGATGCCCAACGATCATACTGTTACATTTACTAGTATTAAACCTTGATTTTGTGCTCATTCATTTAGAGTTAGTAGATCCTGGTTAACTTTAATAACTGCTTTATTCATATATTCTAACGTGTGGTGATTAGTGACCGTTAATCGATAATTATTCAGAAATCGTAAGATGCGGTCTGGTGTGATGTAGGTTTCAGAAAAACATTTTCTTTATCGTGCCAACGTTTCGATCTNAAAAGGTTTTTTAAGGTTTTCATGGCTTTTTCCTGTTTTTTTATCTTTTTATATATATATTTTTTTCAATTAGGGTTTGTATTTAATAATGATGAAGTGTTGTGTTGAAATTGTTTTTTTTACCTCTCTTTGTACCATGAATTTTTCATTTCAGTTTTCATCCGTACACCCCCTGGAGTAATCAGTTAGGATTACTGAGAAAGCACTTATTATAAGCGTATAATAATGCATCTTTGCACATATCCAGTGATGTGAGATTTCACCAAAAACTTGCGGTTTGATCGTTTATGGTCTTTGTTGTGTACCTCATACGCATTTCGACATCATGAGGTCTTCCGTGGAAAGTGGAGAAAAGCAGAAACGCGCCAGCCAGACCGAAACGACCATGCTACTTATCCACAATTGTCAAAAATTTGAAGATTGCACAATAACTGACACGGAGAACAGTTTTTAGAGTAACAGACGGGAGAATCCTTCATTACCGCTCGTTTCCCTTTATGGAGCTTTTATGGAAGTTGGCAAGTACTCCTCAGTCGAAAACAGGCCTTCTTTTTGACTCCAAGGCTGATAGAGAAGAATTTAATTGAAGTTTTATTCTCATTTGAAATGCCACCATGAATTCAGTTTCGGAAGGTGGAGCCTCCTCCTGATTACATTAAACAACTTTCTCGACTCGGTACCGAAACTCACTCAGTCTCATTTAATTTCCATAATGAATTAAACGCTGTAAATTTTATAAAAGGTTAAACGTCTACGGTAACGGCCAATTTACCTTGGTTTCTGAAACGGAAACTTTATCCCGCAAACTTGCCGTTAAATGCCCTTCAGACCGGCTCTTCTCTGCCAAACTTTACGCATTAAAAAAAAAAAAGCTTCAACAATTAACAATTTATGCTGACAGGAAAATGATGATCCTGGCATGAAACTTTACTTACTTATCATTGATTTACATGGTGTAGTAAGTTATATATATTATAGAAAATATCTGTATAAAAAAACCTTAGTAACAATTACACTTTTTAAGTTACCATCTACAATTATTCAGAAATCGTGAGATGCGGTCTGGTGTGATGTAGGTTTCAGAAAAACATTTTCTTTATCGTGCCAACGTTTCGATCTTTATTGAGAT
>NW_019392839.1:0-120373 GCF_000648675.2 Cimex lectularius | reverse complement strand
GGTGTCCGAGTGGATCGAGGTCACGATAGCTCAAGTGGTAGAGCAGCGGCGTATCTAGCCGAAGATCGTGGGTTCGAATCCCTCTCGTGCCATTAACTTTTTTTCATCTCAACTAAAAACCTTAATTAATTGTAATATTTAAGTACCGTTGACGCGACGATAGTTGTGAGAGTTACTATCGTGAGAGCGACTGTTGCAAGCACTATTACCCTGTGTCTTGATAGTTAGTATCGTACAGTTACGAAAGGTCTCTCACATTATCTAGCCTGATAGTTGAGAGTGGCTATCGCGATTGCAAGTTATCGAAACAAGCTGATACTAAGCTCGTTAGTATCTACGTACTTTCGTTAAATATATCATTTCGATTTTTGATGTTTTCGAATTTCTCGAAAAGTACAGATGATTTCCAGGTATGTAGAAGAAAAAATGTCCCGATTTAAAAACAAAAATTAAACGGGATGGAGCTGAGCTTTTATTGCTCCTTGTAATGTATTTGCGAGCATTTTTACTATGAATTGGTAATTTCATCCACAACAGGAGCAGCCGCTGCGATTAATTCGTCGCCTATTTTAACTACTATTGAAACTTTATTATCAGCTCACTGACGCACTCCTGTCGCGTGTCAACGAGGCTTTACAAATGAACTTTTTATCCAAAACTTAAGAACCCCGGCGGTAGTACGTAAAATGCTCTTATTAAAAGATAATCTCTACCTTCTAAAACGGGTAAAATATTTTTAATATAATTAGTAAGAATTGTAAACAAAAGGAGTTAAGGAAAGTATGTAGTGAGAGGGATAGAGTGAGTGAGCGTCTGAAAGAGAGAAAGAGCGAGAGAGAGTGAGCAAGTGAGTGAGAGAGTAAGTTATGGAGATAGAGAGTGAGAGTTAGTGAGAGAAAGAGAGAGAGAGGGTGAGTGAGTGAATGAGTGAGTGAGAGGGAGTGAGAGAAAGTGAGTGAGTAAATGATTGAGTGAGATCACAGTAAGTTGTTTTGCAATGATCCGGATTTCGAGCCTTTTAGCTCATCATCAGGTTGAAGGACTTCTACAACACGTCTCTCGACATCAATTGCCAAAGTGAACCCGCTGATACCTCCGCCAACGCGACGTACCAATTAACAGCTGATTTTTTTAATGGCGTTCAATTTGAACGTGCGAAACGCGGAAATTATAATACAAATAAATATTATACTAGTAAATACTCAATATTATTAAATTACTATAAAAATAATAACGATTAAAATAATTAGTTTAATTATTTGGATGTTTGATATTATTTATGTACATATTTAAAATGGGAGGTAGATCAAAATCTGTTATATTATTAATGCATTTATCACCATGTTCAATTTTACATTTTTTAATTTCAAATTTCTCAANCTACCTCCCATTTTAAATATGTACATAAATAATATCAAACATCCAAATAATTAAACTAATTATTTTAATTGTTATTATTTTTATAGTAATTTAATAATATTAAGTATTTACTAGTATAATATTTATTTGTGTTATAATTTCCGCGTTTCGCACGTTCAAATTGAGCGCCATTAAAAAAATCAGCTGCTAATTGGAACGTCGCGTTGGCGGAGGTATCAGCGGGTTCACTTTGGCAATTGATGTCGAGAGACGTGATTGTAGAAGTCCTTCAACCTGATGATGAGCTAAAAGGCTCGAAATCCGGATCTTTGCAAAACAACTTACTATGAGTAGGAACTATCTTTTTAAAAAGGATTGAACACCACACTCACTCCATCACTTATCTTTCTATTGATTGAGTGAGTGTGTGAGCGAGTTAGTGAGTGAGTGAGAGAGAGATAGTAAGTGAGTGAGTAAATGAATGAGAGAAAGCTAGTTGGGCAAATTGTGAGATAAGGCAAAAAAACTCTCTGTTCGGAATTGGAGGAGTTCCCTCTGAGCACGTCTGCTTCACAACTTATTCTACTCCTTCCTGCTTTCATATACATATAGAACGTAGCACCAACTCGTGTGTGAATCAAGCCCAGCATTTTTCAATGTGTTTTGGTCAGGACCGAATTCTGAGTTCGCTCAGAGTGATCAACTTCTTTGCGGCCACCGCCCTCATTATGCGTCAGAATAAAGTCCAGAGTCGATGGTGGGAATCGAACTCACGACCGTTCGGGTTCGCGAGTCTAGAGTCTATCACCTCTCGGAAACCCCATTCCTCTGATAAACTTATTTTAGTACGCAGAAGTACATGAAAAGTATATGAAAAGTAATAAAATAAAAATACATCTACATTCAATTTTTATTTAAAATCTGTTGAAAAAAAAACTTCCTTCCATCTAATACTGCATATTAGTTATTGAAAATCCATTATTCCCTTTCACGGGAAATGTCTAGGAAAACAACATTAGAAAAATTTCTTCAATTACCTTCGTCCTATATAGTTTTAATTATTTGTCCATAGTCAAAAAGACAGCGACTTGGGATTTCGCGAACTCCTTGAAGTTGTCTCACCGCTCCACCCATCGCCAGACAATGGCTTCCGAAAGCCTTCGTAAAATCTTAAGTGCTCCCTTTTATATGCTTTCAACAATGACACTCGCGCTTCCTAAAATATCTACTTCGTCCGATAGCAGCATCCTCGGTGATCAGACAAAATTTGAAGTACCGTTTTTTAAGTAAAAATGAAAAAAAAAAAAAGATAAAAACTTGCTGGAATATAACAAAACAACTAGGAATTCCTTATCAAGTAATAATTAAGGTCTTTTTCCATTACGATGAAGTAAAACAAAGAATCTAGTTGCTATTCTATTTTTTTTTAAATTGGACAGTATAGAAATGTTACAACACATAATCGATTTCATTAAAAATGTGAAAGTTTTCATATTTCCCTTCGTTTTCTATAGCATACTTCAAAGTTTCTGATAGCAGAAAAATCCCCTGATAACTTAGACGAGAAAAATCTGTAAGTACAATTTTTAGAGTTGTCATTCGTTAAAAAATGCCCAACCTTTGGCCAATATAAATTCTTTAGTCCCGAACCCTATTATGGTCTAGAACCATGTCACAAAAAAGGATACATATAACATAAAAATACATAAATACATAAAAAAAGATCTTTAGTGAGTCTAAAACCTGGTGGAAAAACGCCCCAGGAACGAGAAAAGTTTCATAGAAAGGGCCATCCGCAAGGGATTACAGGAAAGTAACCGTCAGAACCAGGAGTTTGGATGGACTCGCGACAGAGTACATAGCATGGATAGGAGGCACACAGGATACTGCCAGGAAGAAGAAAAGACAATAGAACACATTTTATGTTTTTTGTAAAGTTTTATGCAAGTGTGCATCTAGGAGAGGAAAAGTCACAAGCCAGATCCTATACTAAGGAGTTCTGGCTACGCTAAAAAACACAATTTTCATAGGTTTTTGCGTTTTCTCATAAAAGCCTTCATTTTTCAGTGCCTATGTTTCTGGAACTTTTTTGTTCAGCATGAAATTTTCTATAAATCTTCAAAGTATCTTTGTTTCCTTTGGGCCCACCATGCATATATATTTGTAAATTGATTGTGGCTAGACAAGGGGCTTAGAACTCCGATGCCTCCCAAAATTTTAATACAGTATAAAAGATTCTAATCAGTGTGAATGTATTTATCAGCGTCAATGGTGGCGGGTTCGCAGCAGACTATCTAGTACTCTGAGTGTACACAATACGTATGTACAAGACTTGCAGAGCCTTTTCACCACTGTCAATGGGCTAATTATGAATGATAATTGAGGCCCTGAAGTTCCAGCAGAAATGTAAGATCGCTAGGCTCTCATACTGCAAAGCCCAATTTTGTAACCAAATCAAAGAGGTTTGAGGTGAAGAATACACGAGGTGCTGGCAGCTAGCCAGCCGAAAAGAACTTAGCATGATTAACTTTTTATTTGAATTGAGTTTTACATTAATTTTTTTATAATAAGCAAAACAAACTTTGTTTTAACATTAAAATCGTATTTATGTTATCACTGACATTAATATAAATTTGGAATATTGGTTTATTAATTGGACAATCAATACGTAAATATTACAGTCTCTAATTCCCTTTTGATCACAATTTCTGATTACCAATTACAACTTTACCGTTTTCTATACAAATCGCTTTAGTTTATTTACATTACAAATCCTAAATTAAACGGTTAATTATAACAGTACACTTAAAAAAATTAAATATAGAATTTGTTGAAAGGATTAAAGGAAAAACCGGCAATGTAGAGGCTTTTTTTTAACATAATCTAAACAAAATTGATCACTGAGCTGAGCCCATCACTTCTCGCAATCCACCGGCAATTCTAGCATGCCGGGTGTTGGCTGTCCTGGGTCAGACCGCGGTCTTCTCCGTCCAGGCACCGAGGTTGGGCTCCGGGTCATCAACAGTTAGGTCATTTCACTCCGCAAACCAATCAGTTCCTAAATTCAAGCCAACACTCTCACTCATAAATATATTCTTTTACACTTACTATTCAATCAGTTAGGGAGGTAGAGTACTCAATATTTCACCATCGATTTTTTCAGACTAAACAATCACGCTAATAAACACACACTATGGGATATAAAAATATATAAACAACCCTGTTTCCTTCAATAATCGGAACAGGGGATCCAGATTCTTGCTGCCTTGCTGAAGCACAATTCTCATACAAGAGCTCTCAATACGGAGCCAAGGAAGTGGCTTCAATTAAATGGAACACATCGAACAACCTTTCTCTGCATACTGGACACATACGTATTCATGTCCTATCCTTAACCTGGAAAGGAAGACCCTTCTGCTACGAGGCAGGTCCTCCGAGACCTATCCACTTATCAAGAGAGCTCTTGATACGCGAGAGTTTCTCAGCCAATCACCCACCTCCGCTGCCACATTCTTTTAATCATGTTTTATACTGAATTTTTAGCTTCCGAATCCAGGATTGCTTCGACCCAAAAATAAGTAAAGCCGAATTACTTTGGGTGAGGATGACACTACTTTTAGAGTCATATCCTCGGAGGGCCACCTCTCGAAATTGTTCTTGATACGAGAGAGCTTCTCTGCTTGCCGCCGATGCCACTTTCTTTTATTACTATTTGCTATTGCATTTGTAGAGTCAGAAGGCTGGATCGCGGTGGTTAAGTACGGAGGTTGTGACTAACCGCCCTTAGCCGACTCGTCCGCGTTTTTGTAACTCCCCAAGATCTATGTGTCCGGGTGCACATACAACTCAGAGGGTATTCAGAGAAAACATGTCCGTTGCAGTTTGTTTATTTATTTATTTGCTTGTTTCATTGGAGGGATTTGATTGTTTCCTGATATATTCCTTTTATCTTATTATTACGCGCTCTCTATATGCAGCCACGGAATGTTATTTACTATTTAGTTTAGACCCCATGCCTGTGTCCAAGGACAAGACCGTTTAGCTGAGACGCTCACTAAACAAAATTAAATTTAAGTAAATACATTTTGGTAAACGAACGATTAAATTTGATCTTACTTACATCCAACGATATCTCTAATTGGGTGAATTGCAAATTTAGTTATCCCGCTCTACCTACCGTGTAATAATAAAGTAGAACTACATTCTAAAACTACCGGAGTCACCAAATGAGAATAATTTGCCTAAGTCAACTAGAGAATATTCTCGTAGAACTGTGTAGAGATTAGTGACCGTTAATCGATAGTTATTCAGATATCGTGAGATGCTGTCGGGTGTGATGTAGGTTTCAGAAAAACATTTTCTTCATCGTGCCAAAGTTTCGATCTTTTATTGAGATCATCTTCAGGGCTCAAAGTGTTTATCTTCTGTGTAATTGTGCCATCCTTGCGTGTCGTGAGTATATCCTTTGAGTGAGTAGAAATACTTTGTTTGAATATAAAATATATTTTGCATTGCATAAATTCACTTTTCCACATCCTAAATGTAATTGTTAAATGTAAACATTGTTTGTAAATCCCAGGCTCTGAAGATGATCTCAATAAAAGATCGAAACGTTGGCAAGATAAAGAAAATGTTTTTCTGAAACCTACATCACACCCGACCGCATCTCACGATATCTGAATAACTATTCTCGTAGAACGTTTGTTACGTGATTTGAAGCATTTGGCCTGACTCATTCCAAAATCAAATTTTCATAGCTGTTATGGTTACCGTGTTAAACGAAACGCCATTACAATTTCAATACTTGCACTAGGATTGGATGGTTCCATGTACCAAGGACTAAGGGTTTATTGGTAAATAACATCTGGTATATATAAGAAGAAAAATAACTTTATTCTGGGACTGGTGTCCCCTAAGAATAATTTACATGAAATAAATAAAGGAAGTTCCTTCTATGAAGTTAAAAGTAAAAAAAAGATAGAAATCTTGGCACAATGTATACCAATAAGGCAGGACAGAAGAAAAAATTACGAGAATATTAAACAAAAATAACAAATGTTAACGTGAGGTCTCTGCTTGGAGGGAGAGGAGGTGATTATACAGGTGGGATTTAAAGGAGGAAAAGGAGGCAGCGTGACGAATAGAAAGGGGAAGGGAGTTCCAGAGTCTAGGAGCTCGGATCAGAAAGGATCTTTCGAAGGTATGGGTTGTATGTTGCGGAAGGATAAGGTCAATTGGGGATGAGCGGATCTTACGAGTGAGATGTGAGGAGTTGAATTGGAGGGATTGGATGATGTAAGGAGGACGGCGAGTGTGGATGGACTGAAAAAGAAAGCAACCTAGGAAATACTGTGCAGGAGGGGAATAGCCAGGAAAGTTGGGAATACAACCCCAACACCCGGGATCCCCGTGGGGTGCCGTACACAAATCTTACGCAACAATTCATAATACGCTTCAATCGCGCGTTCTCCCCCTCTGAGAGACCAGCGTATGCCAAACAGCTATAATCGAAGAAGGGAAGTATAAGGGAAGATACAAGGAGTTTGCGGGCGGAGAAAGGTAAGAGAAGCCAGGACCGACGAAACAGGCTGAGGGAGGCGATGGAATGGCGGGAAATTTGGGAAATGTGAGAATGCCAGGAAAGGTTTTGGTGAAAGATTACTCCTAGGTTTTTAACCAAAGAGCAGAAGGGGATGGGATGATTATTTAGCATAAGAGGTGGGATGCTGGGGATGGAATTGAGGAGTTGCCTGGACCCGATAATTATGGCGGTGGATTTGGACGGGTTGAGGACTAGGGAATTTTTATGGGCCCATTCGTTGATGGAGTTTAGGTCTTTTAGGTCTTGAGGATGGCCGAGTGAAAATCTGAAGGGTGGAATGATATGTATATTTGGAGTCATCGGCATATAGGTGATAGTTACAGGACTGGATGGATTTGGGCAGATCATTGATATAAATGGAAAAAAGGATAGGAGAGATGCTCTAGAGCCTTGGGGCACCCCAGAGTTTAGAGGGAGGAAGGAGGAGGTAAGGCCATTGGGAAGGTAGGAGTGGAACCAACGGATGGTGCTGGCGGAGAAGGAAAAAGATTCGAGTTTAGAGAGGAGAGAAGAGTGAATGTACATAAAACTATTTATAAGATTTATTCCTGCCGTCTGCCGGGTAATGATTACCAATACCTCCAATTCTAGACTCCATACAATGGAAAATTTTAAATGTAAATCGTCCTATAGAACAGGCCATAACAAACTGCTTTGTGCCAGTCCAGCTTGGAAAGAACGGAGTAAGGAACTAAGAGTTCCGTGGTGTTGTTGCTATGAGAGACGTGGCACTGCTCTCTCGTTGACGGTCGCTCGATCAATCCCTGCTTTATTCGCTGGTGTGTTTTTTTTTTTTTTTTTTTTTTTTTTTTTTTTTTTTTTTTTTTTTTTTTTTTTTTTTTTTTTTTTTTTTTTTTTTTTTTTTTAATCAAAGTTCGATGATACATTATTACAAAGCAACATTTGAATTTAATAATTTTCTGGGGACCGCTATAGACGAGTGGTTAGGGTGTCCGACTCGTATTAGCCACGCTAGCGGTTCTGGGTTCGAATCCCATTCTAGCCATGGCTTTTTAATTGATAGCAGATTGAAAAATCAAATGGTTTGATCCCTTGTTCAGCAATCCAACGGATAATTTGACATTAAGCTGTAAGACAGGAATTACATTATACTTGGTTTTTCCCTCTCCACCAATCATCAACAATAATAACTCACATTACTTGACACCATATAGATAGCGCGTAGGAATAAGTAGCTAGAAATATATTGGCTGGCTCAAATCCTCCCAATAAAAAAAAAAATAATCAACTAACTTCAAGGGACATGTTTTCTTTAGCTACCCCCCGGATATGGCGGGGCGGGTGTAACAAAAAGGCGGACGAGGCGACTAAGGCAGGGACGTCCCAACCCCAGGTCTTAACCACCGTGATACATCATTTTCAAAATGTGAATCTACACACTCACACCACCTTCATCATTTCTTTCATCATTGCTAGTTCATATTTGTTGATAGCCCAACCTCGTTGGCTTGATGGATGAGACCGAGGTGACGCTGGACTGCCAACACCCTCTCGATACATGCCGGTAATTTACAATTACAAAAGCTGTATTTTCCGGCGAACTACAAAAAGTGATACGCTCATCTCTGTAGACCCGTGTATGTATGTCATGTGCGAGCATAAATCAGTGATCAGTAATCTTCTCTGAATACATGTCAATACTGATAATACAAAAGGGGAAATCTGACGATTAACGAAACTGGAAAGGTACGAACGTTTGGACAAGTCGTTTGTTTAATTATAAGCTATCAATCAAGATTATTTCAGGCTGTCAAGACAGTGCTGGTTTTGAAATTATACCAATTTTGGCAGCCTCGTCGACAAGCATATAGCCCATGGGGGTAAACGGCAACATTTCAATTCGCAAATTCAGACCGCTTTTCCATTACAACATTTAGTTAGTAACTACACGATAACGTGCCCAAAGTTTCTGTAAATGGGGAACTCCATTTACCCGTTTTACGGCGGGCAACTCGGCTATCTCTCAAAGGTATTATTGGTGGATTATTTACAATTAAGGTTTAATGTTGGCCGCCTGTTGCGTTCTCGGTCTACCAGGGTAAAGTCGTTTTTTCAATAAATCCACTTTTACAGAACCTTCAGTTACAGAATCTTCTCCGTGAAAGGCGTATAAATTTTACCATTCATCAATTTTTAAAAACAAACTTACGGTTAAAAAAAGAAAGCAGTAAGATATAACAGTATTTTAAGATAAACAACGAGCAAGGAAAACTCCATGCAATTATATTAACAGTATGCAATTAAAAATTGAAAACTCGTCTCTCTAAAATTCTCTTAATTTTTACATTTGCTGTTTAAACTATTTTTAATTTAAATTTTATGAAGCTTTTGCTTTTGTTTAATCGTTTTCCATTTTCCTTGATATTTTGCTTTCATTAACAATCATCTCGGTGGTCTGTCATTGCAGTGTTGGTCTGTCAGATTTATGTGAAGTCAAGCATCTTTTATAAGGTGGCGAGACGGACGCGAACGTTCTACCACTTAAGCTATCGTGACCTCCATCCTCTCGGACACCACCTTCCCATCTCAACCCTACCTTTTGAATTTTTCCTCCGTTTTGCCATTTTTCAAATATCTTTTTATCTCAACCAAAACCTTAATTAATTGAAAAGAATTTATTTGTGCAAACGGACCAGGATACCTTATAAATGTAATAAGCAAAATGAAGCATACTTCACTAATGCTCTCCGTGGCCATTTCACTTGTCGCCGAGAATCAAATATATTACACGACATTTGAAAAATGGCAAAAAGGAGGGAAAATTCAAAAGGTTGGACATGGGAAGTTGGTGTCCGCGTGGATCGAGGTCACGACAGCCCAAGTGGTAGAGCAGCGGCGAATCTAGCCGAAGATCGTGGGTTCGAATCCCGCTCGTGACTTTTTTATCTCAACTAAAAACCTTGATTAATTGAAAGATATTAATTGGTCAAGCGGACCACGAAAACTAGTGAACTTACAGTTTATGTAGTAAATTAGTTTTATAAATTAGCCAGTTCATTCCTAATTAGGTGATGGAGAGGGTTATCACTATGAAAACAAACGTTAGATTGACATACATTATTTTATTTACAAAATCCCGAACACAAAAATAAAATTGGACAGAACGGAACCAATATGTAGGTAAAATTGGATCGAAATTCAAAATTAATAATTTGAACATTAATGATTAATGAATGGGAAGAGTGAGGTTGTTTTAAGCCTGCATAATTTGGATAAGTTGGGTTTAAATTTTGATAGCAGGAGAAGGATGTCGGGTTCAACATCTAGACAGCTTCAGTATTTAGTTTTGGTGGCTGTATAGATAGAAAATCAGGATAAGTGAGTTGTGGCAAATGGAGGAAGAACACGTTCTGCTTTGTTCAACTTGAAAAAGGTTGAAATTTTTTGACGGAGTCAAACATAGGGACGCGAAAGTAAACTTCATGGTGCAGTCTGAACTAATGTCTATTAAAAA
Organism: Cimex lectularius; assembly: GCF_000648675.2. NCBI lineage: Eukaryota > Metazoa > Arthropoda > Insecta > Hemiptera > Cimicidae > Cimex > Cimex lectularius. The sequence goes on along the minus strand of NW_019392839.1, from coordinate 109,937 downwards.
TTCTTATTCACTTGAAGATAGAATGGTTGGCTTTGTCGAAATTAAAATCGCTTTGACCACCCATTAATTGCATTGTAGCATTGTATCTCAATCTTTGGGAAGTAGTGTTCAAAGGACATTTCCGAACTTAGAAGGTGTTCACATATTTCATTAATAAATTCGTAAATAAATAAAAATAAAGCTATCTCCAGTTTGTTTTCTTGATTATTCAGAAATCGTGAGATGCGGTCTGGTGTGATGTAGGTTTCAGAAAAGCATTTTCTTTCTCGTGCCAACGTTTCGATCTTTTATTGAGATCATCTTCAGGGCCTGGGATTTACAAACATTGTTAAAAATATTTTTTTTTTAAAACACGCCGAAAACAAACACTTTGGGTGTGTACAAATACTTTGATTGAATATAAAAAAAATATTTTTTTTGCATTGTATAAATTCACTTTTTTCCACATCCTACATGTATTTGTTAAATTTAAACAATGTTTGTAAATTCCAGCGCCTGAAGATGATCTCAATAAAGATCATCATCAAGAATTTATACAATGCAAAATATATTTTTTATATTCAATCAAAGTATTTCTACTCACTCAAAGTGTTTGTCTTCTGTGTAATTGTGCCATTCTTGCGTGTCGTGTTGAGAGTGCCAGTGAGATTTTGCTGTTTTATGTTTATATATGTTGGATTTTGAAGGGGTAGGGAAGGAAGTCGGTATATAAAAGACATTTTTGTATAAGGCGTCGGTTTCTTTGAGGTGAAAAGAGCCGACGAAGGGAAACAATGTGTTGGTAATGGTTCGGCCAGATTATCCTTTCAGGATTATATAGAAAGGGATAAATAGGAAAAGGAAAGCTAAATTGTTGGACAATTAGACTATGAAAAATATTTGATGTGTGGAATGTAATGTAATGATATATGTATGTTATCTATATTGAATTTGATTAATGATATTGGCGTAGCTGCGACTGAGTTTACATGTATCTGTTCTGTAATTGATGCTCTGTTTATCTCTGTTGATATAAACCATTTCTAAGAAATTACGTTTATGTTTGTTTTGTTCTGTATGTAATATTTTTGGATTTTTCTGTCGTACAAGTCGAAATTGTGTTGGTGTTCAAAATGATGGGTAGCGAGTGCTGTAGGATTTTGCTTGGGTTTTTTGCAATCATAGATATGTTGCTTTACTCTCTTGTCCAGATATTGGGATGTAAGACCGATGTAAGTTGCCGGACAGTTTAAACAGTTGATCTTGTACATTACGTCAGATTTATTTGTTGTTGGTGTGGGATCTTTAATTTTGGAAAAAAGTGTTTGGATTTTTTAATAATTTTTGAAAGCTATTTTGAAGTTATCGGACGAGAGAAATGTGTTTAATTTATGTAATAGGCCTTGAATAAATGGCATGGAAATTTGTTTTCTTGTATCATTTAACACAGGAAAATACTCCACCTCAATAGATTCAATCCAAAAGCGGATTTTTCTTTTGAAGACGCTATCATTGTCATTAGCATCGAAAGTTGTGATACTCTTCGCTTGAAAAGGAATATTTATCTCATTCTTATTAATGAAAATATTTAATAAATACCACAGAATACATTGCCATTTCTCATCATTGGAATCGTTGGCCAATTTGACATTGTGGTCTATCAACAGCGATAAAACTTCAGAACGTAATTCTTGCAATCATGAAAATGCTTTCCCACGAGGCAGCCACTTAACTTCTGTATGGTGAAGGAAGGAATCTTGAAAGCGTGCAATATCGACACACAGTAGTGTGAAAAGTCTTGACTTCAATGGCCGCGACTTCATATAATTAATAATTTGCACAGACTTATCTAAAACTTTCTTGAAAGAGGCTGGCATTTGCTTCGTACTTAAAGCAAGTCTGTGAAGAACACAATGACTGATGTCGCAAAATAAAAGAAAATTTCGTTTTCAGCATTCATTGTTATTTGTTTTTTAAAAAAAATTTATTTATTCATTCCACGCATATTTTGTTTATTTATTAATTTTTCTTGAAGTTCATGGAGGACCAGCTAGTTAGGATCGGCGAACCCCCAAGGTCTCTGCGGACCACAATTTGGGAACCCCAGGATTATCGTAGGAAGAATGTATTGTAAAGTGGTTTGACCCCTCGTCCGCGTAACCCAACAGGTATAGGAACTCAAATCCCTCCTTTACTACAGACATTATTGTACTTAAATTCTACTTAAATGTGGATCACGGTGGCCGAGGGGTTAATGTGTTCGACTCGTATTTGCCACGCTAATGGTTATGGGATCGAATCCCGGCGTTGCCCATAACTTTTTAATTGACCATAGCATGAAATTTTGACGTTAAGCCCTCATATATTACAGAAATTATTGTGCTTACAGTAAACTTAAATGTGGACCGCGGTGGCCGAGTGGTTAATGTGTTCGACTCGTATTTGCCACGCTAATGGTTATGGGATCGAATCCCGACGTTTCCCATGACTTTTTAATTGACCATAGCATGAAATTTTGACGTTAAGCCCTCCATATATTACAGAAATTATTGTGCTTACAGTAAACTTAAATGTGGACCGCGGTGGCCGAATGATTAGTGTGTCCGACTCGTATTTGCCACGCTAATGGTTATGGGATCGAATCCCGACGTTTCCCATGACTTTTTAATTGACCATAACATGAAATTTTGATGTTAAGCCCTCCTTTAAGACAGGAATGACTTAAGTTTTTATTATTACTTTATATTGATTATTATATTACTTTATAGTGATAGCAAAATAAAGACATGGTATTCCAATAATTCAGTTAATCATAACAGTTAACCAGTGAAATCCAATAAATTACAGTTATAAACTTATAGACAAAACAATTTCAATTTGTTATGCCGGATAATTTTGGATTAGCTGTATTACGGAGGGTCTAATCCGTTGGCGCTTATCTCCACTCTCTCAGACCTTCAAGTCTTTTTCATCGTGAAAAGGCCGAGTAGTCTTCTTAATATCTAAAAGCATCGTTGGAGTTACCGATCCTCTTTATTTCATCCATTCAGTCAAAAATCATCAGTGCTCACATTTATAAATTTCCTTTTAAATTCAACCGAATAAAAGTTTGTATGTATTTTTCCACAGATGCGATAAAGAAAAATCCACTGATCAAACTTTACTTTCTCTGTTTAAAAACAAATAAAGTACACTGAGGTAGAAAAAAAGCGAACAACTTAGTGTATTTACCAAGGGGAGGTAAGGACTTGAGGAATATCTTCTCTCTCACTAGGTTAGTTATATTTTATTCGGTGTAGAGGGTGACGGAGGAATATCAAGCACTTCACTATTCACTCAGGGTTGAGATAGGAAAGAATGTATTTAATTGTGAGTGAGATTTTGGCGGCTGAAATGACCTGTTGGTAGCTTCTATCCTAACCTCTAACAGCCTACAACTTTATAGGAAAAGGGACTACTATTATGAATGAGAGTGTAAGGACAGATCTGAAATTAGCAAAAAATGTATTTGTCTGATTTAATTAATGTGTATTTAATATTAAAAAAATACATAGAAACAAAAAACAGCTGTTTATTTCATGGCGGCCATATTAGTTACCTACGCCCTAACGGATAGCAATGTGACTAAATTTTCGACCTAACACCTAACATTGCCTCTGGGCCGGTTAGATCGAACAATGTGAACTAGGCGATTCTTACAAGTCTATGTTATCATTTTCTCGATCTAACAGGACCTAACAGAGTTAGCAGGGCTAACACAGATCGTGAATATCCAAAATATATTGTAAATTAATGGCTGGTATTGCCGGTGGACTGCGAGACGTGACAGGCTCAGCTCTGTACATGGTCTCTGTGTACATCCGTGTACATAAATGAGCTTACATAAATCAGTAATCAGTAGCCAATAATTACACAGTCTTTGCTTACCAACGTACCTATTTTTTTGATTAATAGAACCTTGAACAGAGAACAAGATTAAAATATGTTTAATTTAATATATGGCCCTTGCCGAACATATTGGTTTGTATTTATTTTTTGTTCAGAAGGGGGTTTTCATTAAAAAACGATGGCTAGGGTCAAAGAGTTTTCATTTGCACTCCATTGTTCAGTGTTCACCGACTTGAAATAATCTAATATCTTCTCTCTGTGTTTAATAAATCCCGGCAAAGCCGAAATATGAGCGTTTCTATACCATTTCCACAAAGAGATCGAGAAAAAATACAACCCCCCATCTCTTAATAACGCCTTCATCAAGTATGAGAATTCCAATAATGTTTAATGAGCTGGGGTGGATTTTCAAAAAGAAAATTTTCTCTCTGGCTCATCTCCTGCTTCTTTAGTGCCTAAGTGAGATCGTGATGCAAAACGAAGGGAAAGTAAGACTAAGGGAATCCTTATTAGTGTACTTTCTTCTTAGACATAATCTATCATCTTTTATAAAATCAATTTTTTTTATCACGTCGCCTAAATTGATAGAGGAACAGAAACTCGTACGATATGTTATGGAATTTCATATCCGTTTTAACATAGTTTTACTGCGATTTCTTATAAAAAGGGATATAACGCATTTGCTATTCCATTTATTTGATTGTTAAAAGGATGGGCAGTACCGCGTTACAATATGCTCATCACAACGCTCCGCATGTAGCGCGGTGACTTCATGGCGATAGTTCGCGTCTTGTCATAACAGGTGTCAGAATGTCAACAAAACGTACATAACTTTGTAAACAATTTCCTATCGGCATGTTTTCAAGTTTATCTCATATTTCTGTACCGTCTTATAGAAAAACAATAATAATCGTATGGGCGTCGGTGTACAAATGTTTGCTCTTACAGCTCTTTGCTCCTACAGCACTTTGCAGTATAGCAATTGGTTCCTAAAATTCTTCGCGCTCTTCATTCCTACATCTCTTTGCTGCTACTTATCTTCGCTCTTACTGCTTGTCTCTCCTACATCCTCAGCTCTTCTTTACTGCACTTCGCTTCATCCGCTCTCTTTTATACATTTCTTCCTTCCTACAGCACTTTGCTCCTATTTTTCCTCATACGCGAGCGATGCGCTACGAAAAAGAGCTTATTCATTTCCGATCCTTAAAAAGAGTCATTTTTTCCATCTCACATCTGCTGTAGTGTAACCAAATCTGTTGTTTAAATGTAATTTATTAGCGCGAATGTCGATAGCTTATGGCTTTATCGAGTAAATTAGTAAAAATCAAAAACTATGAAAAATCAAGACACAGACTAAAAAACTTCGCTCTAAGTAAGCTAATAATAAAAACTAATTCTATAGCAAAATTCAGCTAATTGACTGTTGAAACTACATTCTTTCCAGTTCATTTTACATTGTAATTTATTTTACAATTAATTAAGGTTTTTAGTTGAGATGAAAAAAAGTCAATGGCACGAGAGGGATTCGAACCCACGACCTTCGGCTAGATACGCCGCTGCTCTACCACCTGAGCTATCGTGACCTCGATCCACTCGGACATCAACTCCCCATCTCAACCCCACCTTATGAGCCTTCCCTCCTTTTGCCATTTTTCAATTTTGCCAATTGTAATTTATATAGTCCAGCCAAAAATCTACGGTTCAAACCAAAGATTGACATTTTGTACTGTTCATGCTATTAGGAATTAAATCAAAGTCCATGCTAAATTGAAACAGACTTTATTTGAGAAACTAACACCTTGCATGAGAAAACATGCTGTTTAGCATTGCACTCTAAATGGCAGCCTCGCCTCAGCCAGTTTTATGGGTATTGATTACCTCGCGGAGCAAAACTTTTTTACTCTATCACCGTAAAATAATTGTTTATTGTTTAATTTAAAAAAATTTGTTTTATAATGTTTGTTCATTCATTTAAATTTGTCCAACCATTGTCATTGTTTGTCCCAATTTTACAAATTATCCAAAGATTCTGTGGTTCAAATAAAAATTATGAATTCCCCAATTCTATGAGCAAATATTAAATGATAAATAATTTATTTATTCCATTATTCTTGTAACAATCAACTTGGTATAAAAATGGAGGTTTTTAGGTCATGTGAATATTACAAAATAGGCATTTTTAAGTAGGAACATTTACTTCAATAACTCTTCAACCGCAGTCAATTTCCACTAGTAGATCGACGCTGCTCCATTTGATCAGCTGCACTAATAATACATTACAAATAGGTTCATTCAGCACTGATTCAAAGCACAATGGTGAGCTGTGTTATGCTGAGAATAGCTTGAGGGGAGGCTAAGCGTCGCGTCGGTGTGGTTCTGAAAGCTCCCATTACCGACACGCAGGCCTGTTTGAAGTCTCTCATCACCCATCCCCCGTGGTCCTAGATCTACAACCAATCAACATGGCCAGCCCTGCGGAATAGTCGAATTTCGTAGATTTATTAGTGACGCGCAATTAATTAAGCGAGCCTATTTGTTCGGCGGTGGAATCTGAGAGGGCCTCCGATTTTCTGCCTCTACCTCTCTCTTTATTTATGACATCCTGTTTCCATAATCATAGTACTGACAATACATTAAGACAATACTTAAGATACAATCAACTTTAAAAAGTAAACAAAATAATAAAAATAAAATTCTTTGTAGTATATTAAGCGTAGATTTTATTAGCATCCTGTAACGGCATGGTGATGACCGGTCGGAAGTCAACCAAAAATTGCCTTTTTTTTGGGGGGGGGTTAAAGAGGATTTTGATATATCTATATCTATATAGATCTATTGAGGAACCCTAATAAACTATAAACACCTTATTCTTTCTCTCTATCTCTTTCTCTCACACTCGCTCTTTTTTTTGTTCTACTCTCTTTCTCTCTCCTTCTCTCTCTAACTCTTTTTTCCTTCTGTCCTCTCTCCCATTCTCTCTTTTTCCTCTACTCACTCTCTCACTATCTCTCTCTTTCTCTCTTTTGTACCACTCTCTCACTTTCTCACTTTTTTTGCTTATTTCTATCCCATTATTGCGTTTTTGTCCTATTTTTCTCTCCCCCTCAATCTCTCTCGCTCTATTCTTTCTCTCTCTCAATATTTCTTTCTATTTTTCACTTCCACTCTTTCTTTTTCCCCCGCTCTCTTTTCCTCACTCTATCTTTTCCCTCTTGTCATTCTTTGTCTCTCTTTCCCACTACCACTTTTTTGTTTCTCTAATCTCTTTCTCTTTTTTTATCTCTCACTCTTTCTCTTTCTCTCCTTTTCTTCCCAAATCTCTTTCTNTTCGTTTCTCTTTATTTCTCTTCCATTATTGCGTTTTTTCTCCAATTATTCTCTCCCACTCAATCTCCCTCGCTCTGTTCTTTCTCTCTCTCAATATTTCTTTCTATTTTTCATTTCCACTCTTTCTTTTCCCCCGCTCTCTTCTCCTCACTCTACCTTTTCCCTCTTGTCATTCTCTGTCTCTCTTTCCCACTACCACTTTCTCTTTATTATTCTCTTTCTGTTTCATTCTCTTTCAATCTTTCGTTTTCTCTTCTTTTCTTCTACCACTATCTCACTTTCTCACTTTTCTCTTTATTTCTCTTCCATTATTGTGTTTTTCCCTTTTGTTCTTTTCTCCCGCTCTCTTCTCCTCACTCTACCTTTTCCCTCTTGTCATTCTCTGTCTCTCTTTCCCACTACCACTTTTTGTTTCCCTCATCTTTTTCTCTTTCATTTCTTTCTCTCTCTTCATCTCTCACTCTCCCTCTTTCTTTTCTACTCTCTCTTTTTTCCACTTGTAACCTGTGCGAGGCCCTTAGCCTCCTCTTTCCAAAGATATGCGAAATTTATATTTTCATCTGGCTTTTGCGGGGGATGAGTCTCTCTTATTAAAAGTTTACCGTTTTTTACAGGATTACTTTAAGTTTTTACGCATAAATATTGCCTAAAATTACTCTTAATAATACTGAAATTGATCAATGGCTACAAAGTCTATACAGAACTTTTCCTTACGGTACAACTTTCTTTTCTTTTGCCCATATGTTTCAGCGTGGTTTTAAAGACGTTTCTTTACGTCAAAAGATAAAAAATTGAATCAGAGACGGGAAATGAAATCGAAGACACTCAAATGATTATAGAACGTGCTATATGAACGTAGAATGGAATTTTCTATTTCAAAGCTTTAGGAGGAAATGAACAAATTCCGCGTTTCTGCTTAGAAAAGACGCCGAGATTCTTTTCTTTTACTCCGTTGTTACAATCGTCTGTATCGATTTCTTGATGTTGGAGCGGTATGTAAAACCCATGTAATAAATCAGACAGATTCTATTATTATTCATTTACAAAAATAAATGAATTTCCTCTTTATTATAAATTGGTTACAACAGAATATTTTTAATATAAAATTTATAAAGCATGATTATTCAGAAATCGTGAGATGCGGTCTGGTGTGATGTAGGTTTCAGAAAAACATTTTCTTTATCGTGCCAACGTTTCGATCTTTATTGAGATCATCTTCAGGGCCTAGGATTTACAAACATTGTTCACATTTAAAAAAACACACGCAGAAAACAAACATTTTGAGTGAGTACAAATACTTTGATTGAATATAAAAAAATATTTTTTTGCATTGTATAAATTCACTTTTTACCACATCCTCTTAAGTCTTTTTTGGGGATTTCACGTCAGTCTGCTATAATACATAGTCCAAAGTATTTGACTTGAAGGAAGTCGGTATCACTTTGTTGTTGGTGTACATGAGAGGGTAAGTGTCTGTTTTTTAATGTAAATGTACACTGATTATATTTTTCTTCATTCAGACTTGTCCTCCGCTTTTGGCACCAGTTTTGGATAAGCTCAAGGTGTTCTTGGATGTTGAATTGGATAGCTTGGATAGGATTCGAGTTAGAGGGGAAAACTGCGGTATCATTGGGGTGTGCAGGTAGGTCAGAAGTATAAAGGACATAAAACGAGGCATATAAAAAAGTATTCTGACAAACACGTACAGCAGGCCTTCTCCTGTCAAACGCCCTCTTTCAAGCAGAATTTATCGCTATCTTTTCTATTTCTATTCGTTCCTTTACGAGCCTTTCGTTTTTTAATTGAAAATAATTAGTATTAAAAAGTATGGTAAAATGATTTGACCCTTTGACCACGACGGCCAACGTGCAGTTGGAAACTTCCTCCGTTTAGTTGATTTTTTACTTATACAAGTTCTAAACTCACTAAAGTCATTAAACTAAACCAACTTAGTATAGTGTTGTTAATATCTTGAGTGCTTTTAAGTTTTTTATAAATTATTATAAATTTAAAAATAATAATTTGTATGTGGTATTTAGTAGCCGTTATTTAATGATTATTTGGAGATCGTGAGATGCAGTCTCGTGTGACGTAGGTTTTGGAAAAACATTTTTTTTATCGTGCCAGCGTTTCGATCTTTATTGAGATCATCTTCAGGGCCTACAAATACTTTGAGCGAATCTAAAATTTCTAGCATTGTATGAATTGACTTTTTTTACATCCTACATGTTTTTTGTTAAATTTAAACAATGTTTGTAAATCCCAGGCTCTGAAGATGATCTCAATAAAGATCGAAACGTTGGTACGATGCAGAAAATGTTTTTCTGACACCGATGTAACACCAGACCGCATCTCACGATTTCCGAATAATCTTCCATAAAAAGATTAATTAATTGTAATTTTCTTTTCCCGCTTTACAATCCTTCGCTTTATGTCCACCAGCACAGTGGGGACATGACAGTTTGCCTTCACATTCTTCAGCTTTCCCTCGCTGATAAGGTGAATGTTAAAGAAAATGTTTTTTTTTCTTAAACCTAGATCACACCAGACCGCATCTCACGATTTCTGAATAATCATTGACTAATGATCACTAATCACTACAGATTTATAAAGCATAGTGACATTATTCAAAGAATGCAGTCGCAGGCTGTTCTTAAGAGATTAATTTGTTCTAATAACATAACAAACTGAACAAAATTTATTTTGTTGATTATTATAGTTGTTGGCGAGAATGGCGCGGCGCTTGAGACCGTCACCCACGCATCACTGGGAAATCATGCTGGTTTAGCATATTTCACTAATTTCTCAACTGGAAGCTATCGAAATAAAACATGCCATTTAATTAAGAATATTATATACTGAATGCCTAAGCATACGACAATTTGAGTAATTAATGAAAATTAGAACCATGAGGACGGGGGACCGCGGTAGCCGAGTGGTTAGCATGAGAGACTCTCACGCCGCGGTCGTGGGTTCGATTTCTACCGTTGCCCCTGGCCCTTTTATCACAATAACCGCCCCAAATTTGAAAAAAAAAACGAATTGTCACATGGCTAATATGCATAGTTCATAACAAAAAAAAAAAAAAAAAAAAAAAAAAAAACCATGAGGCATTTATTAAGAAATCTTACTTCCGTTGATTTGATTGTTTTTGCAAAATTTCTGGTTCTGGGTACTTCCAATTCGGACCGTTTCTTAGTATCTAACGTTCTTGCGTGTAATAAATGTCAAAATAAAAATACTAAATCACCCATCTTTATTTTGTTAATCTGCTTTAACATTCGAACTGGAGTTTTAGTAATTATCGACTGGATTTCCTTTTAATTTCACCTTCTGTCACGAAGGTTTGATATTCGTGCTAGGAAATTGTTTAACATGACTGCCATTTTTATTGTAACTAAGAGGATTTACTTCCGCCCCGGCTTCAACATTGTTGTGAATACACCTTTGTTGTTTAGAATCGTACCAATTGTTTCACTGGTATTATCAGGAAATTAAGCTCATTGCCACAGTCATGCATAATCAGAGAGTTCTATGTACATTTCACTCTAATAATTGCTCTTTGTCTTGCGTATTTACTCGAATGAACGTCGATTCGGTATTGTTCTCCTATGCTATCTATTACTCTGCCGAATAACTCGAGCCGCACTAAACATAACTTTATGATGTCTAAAACTTAATCGTTGTATTTGTAATGCGTTTTATCGTCGAATCCAATCGTAATTCAACAATTAAACGCTGTAAGGAATATAATTGAACTTAAAAAGGTGAACGGTTTCCAAAAGTGAAAAACAGAAAATTGGTTGTAGTTAAGTTTTAAGGGATATTTTCGTTGATAATTTACAAGGTATAAAATACAATATACATTTAAAATAAAAAAAAATAAAAAAATCTTATAAAAATTGTCGTGGTGGGATCAGGACAGTTGTTTCAGGTCTTTGAGATGAAATAAAAATAACCACAGCAATTAAATACAAATGAACACCTTTTTTTTCTATTTTTTGAAAAAATAAAAATGAACAAAACAGAATAAATTCCCTTTTTTTAAAATTAAAATAAAATAATACAAATAAGTATCTTTTCTATAATTAAAAATGAACAATACTGATTAAGGCCTTTTTATAAAAAATTAAGAAAAAAAACATTGTGCCGGCAATAATAAAGAAAATCAATTGACAAAAGTGAACAAATGAAAATAAAATGTTCTCTGGACAAGTGATTACCCTGCAGCTCGTTGAAAGTCCAAGGCAAATAGTTGTCGAACTCGTATGAAACCGGTTGTGCAGTCCGACGTCCAGAAAGATCTCTTCCCTCCGTAAAAAAGGCTGCTGAATCCAGAAAACGTCCACTTGTCGTCCCTGGGGAAAAATAACGAGAGCGCAAACCCAAAAAAAGACAAGCCACCTTTCTCGTCGCCACGCGTTCCTCGTCTGCCGGAGCCGCCGCGCATCAAGCGAACTCTCGTGCACTCGCGCTCCAATTTGAATATGGTTATAAAGGGTACATAGAAGGTGAAATTACAAATCTTCTTCTGTTTCATGCGATTGGGACGTGCGTTGAAGTCATTTCCCCATGTTTTTTTTTAAAGCAGTTCCACAAGGTTTTTAGAAAAGTAAATTATTTACTTTTCTAAACATTTATTTGGCATTTCGGGTTTAGATTCCATCTTCAGCGACTACAAAATTATTTCTTGGACAACCAGATAACATTGTTAACCGGATTAAAACCATACTAATGATATAAAATATAAAAAATAACACAGTCCTTTCTCAACACATAAAATACTCAAAACATATACCCAATTATAAAAACCCACACATTTGGATTTTGAACAAAACCCTTTTAAGAAATAAATCTTAGCTTGTATATATATTACAAAAAAAATAATGAAAAATCTTGAAAAAAAAACTGATTTCAACCAAATATCACTATTATATTATGATATTTAAAAAAAAACAACTCTAAACATTCATAAAACATAATGTAAATATACTCTCTGCATTCAAATTTGGCAGAAGATTTAAAGAAATAAAATTAAATTTAATTAGATTAGATTAAAACAACGAAAGAATCGCTTCTATTTTGAACAATAAATTTAAATTTTGTAAAAATTAATATTAATTAGTAGAATAAGGCATAATTGGTATATACTAGACAAACACTAAAAATTAGCTTACAAAATACCATTTCCTTACCGTCCTGCGAACTTAGGTGTGGCATAAGTACGGTAACAAATCTAAAATAATCTCAAATATTAAACTTCCTACGATTAATTATGATATGTTCTAATTAAAGGATTTTGTAGTTGCCGAAGATGGTTGCTGAACCCGGAATGTCCAAATAAATATTTAAATAAGTAAAGAATATACTTACCAAAAAACAACATCGATTTTTTTAACGAAAAAGAAATTAAGAGAAACAACAGTTTCTTTTAAAATTTTTGGAGGAGACAACGAAGCAAAGTCGTCTCAAAAAATTCCAGATTCTAAAAAACCACCTTCATTTTCCTTATAGAATGGAAGTTGAGAAATTAATTATTAATGTTTATGACGACCCGAAATTCAACATTGTTACATTATCTCTATATTTCACTATGAAAATGTAAATATAATGTTTTATTAGGTATAAAATTAGTTTCTAACATATCGTATCCGACAATCGGCTTTTGTACTAACTGTTCCACAAAATAGGAATCTTTAACGGTAATTACTTAATTTTTGTGGCAGTTTGAACTTGTAATAGATCCTGGTCCTATGAGTGCTATTGATACCCACTATTTTCGCTTAGCACGCCGTATAAACATTCAAACTCATCGCATCGCGAGCAGTGTAAACGTCGTCTGAGACTGAGGCCAAAAGTTTTTGTAACAATTAAGTCACACGTAGTATATATTCAAAATATTTCCATTTATTAATTAGACACCAATTTAACAAACGAAATATTATGACGTTCAATGGACTGGCATGCTTCTAATATAATGATTTACCTGAAACTCCGATACTTACATAATTTTTACCTTATTGCATTTTAAAACGTAAGCGACGTGATGAACGTGTTGAAATGAAAGAGGGAGAGGGAGAGAGAGGGAGAAAGAGAAAAAGAGAAAGAGAGGGAAAGACAGTGAGAGAAAGTGAGTAAAAGGAATGAAAGAGAGAGAGAGAGAGAGAGAGAGAGTGAGTGAGATTGAAAAATAATAAGTGCGATAAAGAGGAGTGCGAGACGGAAACAGAGAACAGAGGGGAGGAAAAAGGAATGAAAGAGAGAGAGAGAGAGAGAGAGAGAGAGAGAGAGAGAGAGAGAGAGAGAGAGACAGACAGAGAGGTGCGAGACGGAAACAGAGGTGAGAAAGAAGGAATGAAAGAGCGAAATTTAGCGAAATCCTTTAATCAAACAAGTTTTCTACGTGTAAAACTAGTAAACTCGGACTGGGAGTATTGTTTAAACTTTAAATCAAATTATAAACGTACAAAATAGAGATATCACGTAAATCTTTTACAATGGGTACACTGTCTTTTGCTATACTAGAAAAAGTTTAATGCTCTTAATTTTAACATTTTTTTAAAGTTTTTTGAATTATTGACATGATCGCTGTACATATATATGTTTAAAATTCGTAATCGCCAATATTAATTATATAATTATACAAAAGGTGAGGTTGAGATGGGAAGTTAGTGTCTGAGTGTATCGAAGTCACGATAGCTCAAGTGGTAGAGCAGCGGCGTATCTAGCCGAAAGTCGTGAGTTCGAATCCCGCTTGTGACACTGACTTTTTTATCTCAACTAAAAACCTTAATTAATTGAAAGATATTAATTGGTCAAGCGGACCACGAAAATTAGGGAATTAATTATATAGTCGTAGTAGAACATTAGTAACCATAGAACTAAACGAAAAATAAATAAAACAATTACAATAAGTACAATCTCTTAAATTATAAGAGAGAGAGAGAGAGAGAGAGAGAGAGAGAGAGAGAGAGTGAGAGAGTGAGAGAGTGTGAGACGGAAATAGGGGAGAAAGAAGAAATGAAAGAGAGAGAGAGAGAGAGAGAGAGAGAGAGAGAGAGTGAGATATCTACATCACTCGAATCCATGCGATTGACATGCAGCGGACGAACGCTTCAAAGCTACTCCAAACAAACGCACCACCCTTAAATTTGTATGAATTTACGTTTATTCATATTTTGCATAATAAAAATAGGTTTGGTTGTCAAAATAAGACTTTAAAAATAAAATGTTTATTACCTTTCTAAAAAAAAATTCTGAGGAATTCTTTCCTATCCATCAAGAACAGCCGTTTCCAACACTTCTGAGGTGTTTGGACCTGGGTTTCGCCGTTGTCGTACCAGTCGCTTATGCTGGTCTCAAATGTGTTCGACTAGGACGAAATCTGGAATCAAGCTGGCCACAACAAGCACTCACTTCCAATCTCATTCAGGTAGTCATCCACAATACGTTCTCTATGGGGCCTGGTTTTTTCCTGCATTAGCAAGAATCTCTCACCGATGTGGGGGTCAAATGGCAACTACGTGTTATTCGATAATGTCTCGTAAGTACCTGTGTGAAGTTAGAGATCTTCCGCGCAAAACAACCCATTCGATGAAGTCGTCCAAGGAAATGCCACGCCGAACATCAATGGCCCACCATGGAATACCACCTGAGGAACTGTATAACATGCTTACCTTGCTCCTGATCGTCTCCATGTGATGTTCCGCCTATGTGATGATTTGAGGTCAACTCTCACCTCATCTGTAAAGAGAACTCGTCCCCAATCTTCCAATTTTTAGTTCGTACTGGAAGATTTTCCACATAATTCCTCCAGGACGTTTTTTTAGGTGTGGTAAGAATAGGTCTTACAGTCCTGGAGGAAATGGAAACGTTTCGGACTTGTTTTATCAGATTTCGTAAGCCTAATGATGGATAAATCTATCGTTTCTCTCTCGTCAGTAGACCTAGGTCGAGCCTGTCCTCATGGCCTTCTCGTGTGAAACCCTGTTTTTTTGAGGCGCTGAAAATTCCTTCCTATTGAAGAACTCAGCCTCCTGGTTACTTCGCGCTGGCTGTATTCTTTGTTTAATAATGTTATTTCCCTTACTCGCGTACTCACTCAAATGTCTGACATGAATCATTGAAAAAGGTTTAAGAATAAGAATAATTAATTAACCTTTTTATGTAATGTTTTGGTTGAAATGAAAAAGTTGGTGTCACGAGCGGGATTCGAACCCACAACCTTCGGCCCAATACGCCACTGCTCGAACCACTTGAGCTATCGTGACTTCGATCCACTCGGCAAAAAGGAGGGAGAATTCGAAAGGTTATAGGTTGGGATGTGGAGTTGGTGTCCGAGTGGATCGAAGTCACGATAGCTCAAGTGGTTAGAGCTGCGGCATATTGAGCCGAATGTTGTGGGTTCGAATCCCGTTCGTGACATTAACTTTTTCACCTGAACAGAAACCTTACATAAAAAGATTAATTAAATGAAAGCAGTAATTTGGTCAATAGACCACTAAATATAATTGATTTAATAAGAATAATATCGAATAAAATCAACGAAGAAATAAGATTGAAAGCGATCTTTAACTATAGCAGACTGGAAGGGATCATGCTACTGTTTGTGTAAATATGATTAATCAGTACATAAGTAAACAAAGGAAGTAAAAAAGAAACATTATATACTGTATATTTTAACTACGATAGCTCTTAATTACCCGTAATTAATGTAGAAAGGCAATGAATTTAATTTTAAACTAGACAAATAGAGTGGTGCGTTAAATTTGCCAATCAGTCGAAACCATTTCGTTTTTATCTCTTACAGTCTTACTTGTCATACCAATTGTGGCTTGTTTTGAAATTATCTTTATTCGAAGATCACCAAGAATGTAAAAAGTACTGTTTTTATGTGTATTTTACTACTTAAAGCCCTATCATTGCAAAAATTGTTTATTTAAAGCTACAATGCCAATATAATTTTATGTTCATTACACAATGTGACCTGGTGAATTTCTCTGTATTATTCAAAAAGTAAATTAACTATTAAGCTTAATTGAAACCAGTTCAGAATAAGTTACAAATTTACGGTATACACATCAGCCATGTCTTTTATAGTCGGGCGTCTCATTCCATGTTAAAGATCCTCGTATATAAATTTCGAGCCGATCCTTATTATCCATGTAAATATTACGGGAAAAGGTGAAATAAAAGCCTTACAGGGGGACCGTTTGGGTTAATATTTAATCCTAACGTCTTCTTAACGCCTTCATAAAAGAATCACGTAGTAGGCATCTTTTGTAAAAAGGTACCTATAAAACTTGATGCGAAATAAATTTAACACATAAATAACGAGCATAACATTTTTTCTTGAGGACGTATGCTTAAAATTTCATATACATGTCGACTGCACCGTTACGTCATTTATATTTATTTATAAATTTCAATGCCTTTCCTACATGGTTTTACTACCTCCAAGGAGTTATATTTGTGTTCCATTCACTGTCGAGTCTGCAAAGTTTCTTGTCTAAGTTTAATAAAGTTTTCTTGGTTTTGTAAATACTGACAGATATGGCGATTACCGTAAACTTGGCTATAGTAATGATGTTTAAACACGTGTACCTAATTTTTCAAAGGTCAGTTCTCGCATGTAAAAGCAAGGTTTAATTGTTAAAATTTTGATTCTTTTTAGAATGGTTAAAAAATAGTAATTAGGATTTTTTTCAATTAATTAAGGTTTTGGTTAAGATAAAAAAGTCAGTGTCATAAGCCAGATTCGAACCTACGACCTTCGGCTAAATACGCCGCTGCTCGACCACTTGAGCTATCGTGACCTCGATCCACTCGGACACTAACTTCCCATCTCAACCCCACCATTTGAATTTTCCCTCCTTTTTGCCATTTTTCAAATATCTTTTTATCGCAACCAAAACCTTAATTAATTGAAAAGAATTGATTTGGTCAAACGGACCGAGATACCTAATAAATGTAATAAGCAAAATGAAGTATATTTCACTAAACCTCACCGGCCATTTCATTTGTCGCCGAGAATCAAATATATTACACGACATTTGAAAAATGGCAAAAAGGAGGGAAAATTAAAAAGGTTGGACATGGGAAGTTGGTGTCCGCGTGGATCGAGGTCGGTCACGACAGCTCAAGTGGTAGAGCAGCGGCGAATCTAGCCGAAGATCGTGGGTTCGAATCCCGCTCGTGACTTTTTTATCTCAACTAAAAACCTTGATTAATTGAAAGATAAATTGGAAGACCAATTGGTCAAGCGGACCACGAAAACTAGTGAACTTACAGTTTATGTAGTAAATTAGTTTTATAAATTAGCCAGTTCATTCCTAATTAGGTGATGGAGAGGGTTATCACTATGAAAACAAACGTTAGATTGACATACTTTATTTTATTTACAAAATCCCGAACACAAAAATAAAATTGGACAGAACGGAACCAATATGTANTGGGGATCGTAGTGCGTCGGGTAGGTTAGCGTGGCATAGCATCGGGTAGATGTGCACGGGGGTAATGCAACCTTATGGAAAATCGGAGTTTGGATTTGCGTCGGGTAGCATCGGGTAGCGTCGCTTGGCGTAGCATCGGGTAAGTGTGTACCCGGCTTAAGGCCTTCGATAGAGCAAATTTCCCCCCAACTCATTACAAAATTACAACCGTTTAGTGTTAATCATGAGATTTTTGTCATATCTGGAAAAAAGGCACAAATATGTTGAATTTAAGTCAATAAAACCACGCCCGTTTAGATACACATCAGGTGTGCCACACGTCTCTAATTTTGTTATATTTATCGTCATCTATATTAATGCTTTGAAGCAGGTTCTGAACGCCAGCGAACACCTACTTTGTGCTCAAGGTTTTTAAATATTTTCAGACGCGTCAACTTTCCTTCCGACTGCATTTCCCTTCAGTCATCCCTCAACACTCTGTCTGCTTAACCTCGAATAAAGACAATTCATTCCGGTTAAACAATGCTTCTTCCTTTCTGATTATTTTGAAAAGCACTACCATTATAAGTGGCTATCAGGTGGTCTGTAAAAGACAAAGTCTAGTTTAAAAGTGTTTACGAAATTCGCACACTTGGGGCTAAAAAGGACGTGATGTGGATGGCGGTGGACGAGTGGCTAGGTCATCCGACTTGTATATTACTAGCGATTCTGGGTTCGAATCCCAGCGTAGCCCGTGACCTGTTGATTACGAATAGTTTGAAAGAAATATTGTAAAGTAGTTTGAACTCTCGTCCTCGACTCCCAAAGGCTAGTATGACGTTAAACCCTACTGTATGACAGGAATTACTTTATTTTTGGGACAAGTCGTTAGGACATCCGGCTTGTATGTGCCACGCTAGCGATTCTGGGTTCGAATCCCACTACAGCCCTACAGACTAAAAATAGATTAAAAGAAATATTGTAAAGTAGTTTGATCCATCGTCCGCGACATTCAACTAGTAGTTGGATGATAAAACAGGAAGTAAAAATATGAGTTAAAACGTTTATTTATATCAAGGTAAATATTAAAGAAGATTTGAATTGGCAATATTTTCTTTTTCCCCAATGGGAAATATGAGGAAGAATTAGAATTGAATATGTAGCGGGTTCGGTGCATAAATAACGGGTGTGGTTTAAGTGTTCCTCATAAACTCAAACATTTCCAGCGTCTATATAAAAAATTAGTCAGGCAGTATGATGATATGATGATAAAACCCCGCAAAATCGCAAGGTTTTTGAAATGTTGGATTTAATTAAATTTTTGAGTTTATTATAATAATATGGATTTTGTAAAGCTCGTCCAGCGTTGAATATTAATTCTGAAAAACAGTCTACCTATTGAAGTGAGATTAAAAACAGGAGAGTGAATATAAGCTGATCTTTTTTTTTCCAGCAGGTGGTTGCAGGTTTGAATTAATCCTCATCCTGTATTCATAGTGTCCTCCCTGGAAAACTCCCGGCCGTGTTTTTTTGCGCATTGCGCCGGTCTGTATGAAACGGGCTTACATTGTTTTGCCGAGTTTATGATTTTACAATCTCGATTGTTTCTCTTCCAATATCCCGACATTCTACGTTTGGTCACGCATGAGTTGTTCGTTATGGGCCATCCAGTTTCGGGACGTGATCGGCTCCGGAGCTTCCAAACGCTCTTTATTAAAACTGCTTTTGCATTCTCCTCGTCTATAGTGATATTTGTTTTTTGTTCGATAGAAACTATCAACTTATCTATGCTTATTATGCGTCCCAAACTATTGTCGATATTGCAGGTTGCGATTTATAGTACGGTTAAAATTTGGAAACCGAAAGAGTCTTTCCAAAACGACGTTGAAAAGCCTACATTACAAACATAACTTCTAAATTATTCTATGAAAAGCAAAAACAAGAAAATGTGTACATGGGATGTATGCGAGGATTGCGGAAAAAACGGTAACTGCGCCAAGCATAATGAGGCCCTTTTCCCAGTAGAGAAAGGAAAGAGGTTTTACTTGTGTATTCCTACATGAAATATTCAAAACATTAAGTTGGAATATGGCGCATCTTCACAAATGATAGATATGTTTTAGGATTTTTGGACAGACGACTGAAAGCTAAACTAATAATGAAAACAAGTACAGGAGATTTCTAGCGAGCAGATAATATGATTAAAAAGTGGTTTTTCAATGTTATTTAAAAGTTTATGAAAAAATGTGTATTTTTTATACTCCTATGTACTAGTGCTAATTCCTTTCGCTGTCACTTAGAAGGCCCCGAAGCCAGTGTCGTTTCAGTCGGGGAGGATTGCAGATGTAGATGTAGATGTAATAGTCGGGGGGTAATTTACTGCGCCCTTTAAGAGCTATTGTAATCTACCTTTCTCACTTATGGACAATAAAATTAAGGGAAAAGATATTAGAATTTTTTCTGACAGTCAGGCTAGTTTTAGGTCATTACAAAAAGATTTGTCAACCTCAAGAATCAAACTAGCAGAATCAAAATGGCTATTCTCTATCTCAAGGAAGGGGATTAGGAGGCTGATAGGTATTCTGACGGGCCACTGCCCACTGAGAAGACACCTCAGCAAGGCACTACCTCACAGAGTGTGATAGTTATGCTAGGTCTAGATTTGAAATCTTTCAAAACATCACCAAATCACTTCCTGGGATAAAATTGTCCAAAATCTTGGGGTTGGTGATCAAGTCCAAGAGATTTATGTAGGACACATAAGCCGACCAAGTCCCGGACCTTTTAGGTATGGGGTACGAGTCTACCCAGGCATTTAACCCCTCGGGTCTTGGTCAAAAAGTACATCGATAAGTCATATTTCATCAAGAAACTTGATTAGTAGGCCGGGTTTGGTTGAAGCTCTTCTATGGTCACATTGTATATTCCAAAACACTTCCTCCTGCGGGCAAGTGTAGAACCGCAGTTTGTTAGTAGATATGTTGGAGTCTCCTCTGCCTCTTTGCAGAATCTGCATGTGCCGTCTTGGATTATTCCAATTTTCTTTAAGTGTCCATTTAGCTTGCAGTGTCCTGTTAAGAATCCTATTAGGATTCGCAGTTCGTTCCAGCTTCCTTTGACACAGTCTCTAATTTATTTTCTTACGAAATTTGTTAAGAGATTCTTGGATTGCCTGTGTCCAATGAGTAAATTCCATTGTTCCTTCATTTTCGTTTTGTCCGTCTGTTCAAGATACTCATTAATGTGTGGGTTCCTATGCCACAGAAGGGTTCAGGTCCTTTTAGCGGTGAAGCAGCTCCTTGCCTTGTTGCCTTCTACTCCCATGTGTACCCAGCAGAGGCTGTCCTTGGTCTGCGTACCTAATATGTTTAATTTGGTTTTGCAATTCAGCACCATCCTTGAAGTAATGATATTTGAGCTTAGTGCTTTGATAGGTGCTTGGCTATCTAACATGATAGCTATGTTCTTGTTTTTGTACCTTTTAGTCAAGTTGAATCGATTTCATCTCTCGATTGAGTAGACCTCAGCTTGGAAGATACTGGTGTATTTTGCCATGGGTTCTGAGTATTTGGTTCAGGACCGAATAATCCAGCCCCTGAGGGGAGGATTACATTGAAAGGCAACGGGTAGGAATGTTGCGGTGTATACTGTGTATAGGATCGGTCCTAGATACATCCTTATGGTACCATTATCTGTCCCATAGCGTGCTGATTAAGAGGGGCCACTGACGACTTGTCGGTCATGTCGGTTAGGTCCAATTGTAAAAGCAGGCGGTTCCCTGAGCATCCCTCTTTTTTTAAAAAGCGGTAGCAATGGCACTGTTGAACAGGGTGTGTTAGGGTTTGAAATCACTCAGATAGAGAAAAACTTCTATTGCGATGGGACGTATGTTCTGACGTCAAAATTGTAAATGTACTAAGTGAAAATACTGAGTTTTTAGGTAGTTGCCAAAAGATTTTTGTAGTCTAAGAGCTTTCGGTATGAGATAGTACCGATAGTATAGGGTGTGAATGGTTTTGGAGGAAGTAAGAGAGAGGGAGGAGATATTCGGTCTTGCTCTATAATTTTTAGAATCTTTTAGGCCAGAGTGAAGGGAATGAAAACGAAAATTTAATGTAAATCAATTGCGAAGAACGTTTTGAGGCTTTATAAATAAGCTTTACAAAACTGAAAACCTGAGGAACTTTTGCACACAGAAGTCAGCTGTTAACTAGTGAGCTAACATGACATGAGGTAATTGATGGCGATGATTATACGTATCCTACATAATTTATTTAAAAATCGTGAAACCGTCATTTGAATGACACAATTACACAGAAGACAAACACTTTGAGTGAGTAGAAATACTTTGATTGAATATATAAAATATATTTTGCATTGTATAAATTCACTTTTCCACATCCAAAATGTAATTGTAATATGTAAACAATGTTTGTAAATCCCAGGCCCTGAAGATGATCTCAATAAAGATCGAAACGTTGGCACGAGAAAGAAAATGTTTTTCTGAAACCTACATCACACCAGACCGCATCTCACGATTTCTAAATAAATATCGATTAACGGTCACTAATCACCACACATCCTACATAATGTTATAGTCTAGTTAAAGGATGACCTGCCGTGAAATGTTGGAAAACAACTCCCTCGCGTGGGATTGAACCAACCGCCTCGGCGATAATAGTGGCGTCGCTGTGTGGCCGTCACGTTGACCGCATCAACCGAAGCGCTCTCAGAAAATGAGGCAATTAAGTTAAATTACACAAATTTATAACATACTTTAACTTGTACCCTAGATTGCAACAGACGTAATGTACAATTTTGCGTGAAACGGGGAACGTTTGTTAGATGGCACGTATCAATAATATTAAAACCATGCAGAACTCTTTCAAGCAGCAATGGCCAACATTGATATATTTCTAATAGAAGTTTATAACAAAAAATAGTATATTGGCAAAAAAAGAGAGCGTATTTTCAGTACGTTAGGTATAGGGGTCTGTGGTGCCGAGTGGTTGGTTTGAAAGCCCGAATTGTACCAAATTTGGCACATAAGCGATTCTGAGTTCGAATCCTGCCGTATCCCATGGAATTATCATTGAGAAGAGTATGAAGAAAAGTGCTATGAAGTGGTGTCTTCCGCGACATCCAAGTGTGACCTTTACTGGAATTACTTTACTTTCTGTATTCAAAGTGGTGGTCCGAAATGTTTCGGATGGACTTTCTAATTATACATAATTGGCGTGGAGATCACGAGTGTACTCTACACCCAAGGCCAGAAACATTTTGTTTATTATTTACTGTGTAAGAACAGCGCTCAAACAACATTAAAAATGGATTTGGTTATTTTACTTCGAAGAGAGGAAATGACTCCAGTTGTTTCCTGACAACTGCACCACCCAAACTCTGACCCGACCACCATCATAAATTGAAAATAGCGTGAAACTCTTTGTGCACCGAACGCAGTGAAATCGACAACGTATTCGAAAGCGATAGAAAATAATTTGCAGCCCACTTCCGAAACATCTAATCGTCCATGTTAATGCAAATGATTGAAAATAAAAACCGTTTCCAGGACCTCAGAACATTATGATTGAAACTTGAAACAGTAAAGAAGAAACCAGCACAAGACCCATCAGGCTAGATTAAATTGTCAAATTAAAGAATAATTAATTAATTTCTGTTGTGAAGTGAAGTGAACTTTTGTGAGCCTAATATACAGGCTACCAGAGTACTCTATATTCAGCGGGATAATTGGGGATAGCCCACACATTCACGCTAATAAATTACATTTACTCATCCATTCACACAAGTTCAGAGTACTCGATATTCTTCGGGGTTGGGGATAAATCTTGCCATTCACTGTAATAAACTACAACACAGTACCCCTGAGTATTCGTTAATCCTCGGGGTAATTGGTAAGCCCTGCCATTTACGCTAATAAATTACACTCATATACCACAATTCATTTATTGTACTTCATTATTTATAATTGTTTCTAAACTCGAATTTTTTAAATGATTTTCCTATCATATATTTAAGCGCATATTTTAAAACTTCAAAATTCTTCGTACAAGGAGACGACCAGGTTGGTTTGTCAAGGATTTGAACCAAACATTTTTGGTGGTTTTTCGCCAAAAGATGATATCTTCCGTTTTTTAATATTTCTATTCGCCGTTCTACTTGCTCAATACCACTATTTGAATATATCATTTTACAGCATTTCTTATGCAGATTGCAATAAATATATAGTAAAAACTAAAAAATTTCTAAAACTAAAATATTGTTCAAGTAAACTAGGTCATAATTTTTTTTCGTGACTAATATGAAATTTTATTTTAGCACCTCAACAGGTCCCTAAATATAAATTTTTGTTTGAATTTAAATTGCTTTTTACCTTTTATTATTTCAATATTCTAAATTTATGAGATGGACGTTAACAAAATCCAAAAAAAACTACGTTCTCAACAAAATTCAAATTCATTTTGAAACAGGAGGGACCAAATACATTGTGATTGAGTGTTAGGCCTTACTATTGCCAAAAATTTTTGAAATTTTCCGTTTTTAAAATTTTTATTTAGCTAGTCTTCGTGAAAATTTTATTTTAGGGCATTTTTTATGTAGATTGCAATAAAAATTAAAAGTTATCAAAGTTTATCAATAGCTAAAAACATTCTAAAACCCAAATTTTTGCTAGTAAACTAGGTCATAATTTTTTTTCTTGTAAAACTAATATGAAATTTCGTTTTTACCCCTTTAGAGACCCCTAAATATAAATTTTTGTTTGAATTAAATTCATCAATTTTTGACACCTAAATGTTTTCCAATTTTTAAGAAGTCGTTATCCGAATATCTGATTGAAACGGCTATAATTCCAAAACGGCTGAAAGGATTTTAGCGTCAAACATACCATATGAATGAAGAACAACGTCGCTTTTTAACCACTTGTGACCTATAAAAATATATAGAATATTTCACAAAATATCAAAATTATTTGCCAGAAATTAACCTAATTTTTTTAAATAGAATTATTAGACCAATTGTAATGTTTCATACATTTATTAAATGCACTTGACAATTTCTTCAAAACGAATTATCACCCATGAAAATGGGGTTCTCGGATTTGGGAAAAATGTTCTTAGAGCTTGCACTAGGAATGCCAATCAGACGGTAGTACAAATTATCAGCCATAAAATTAATTCTTTCAATTAATTATTCTTTCTATGTAAGGTCTTGGTTGCGTTAAAGAAGTCTATGTCACGAGCGGGATTCGAACCCATGAACTTCGGCTAAATAGGCCGCTGGTCTAACCACTTGAGCTATCGTGACTTCGATCCACTCGAACAACAATTCTCCTTCTCAACCCAACCTTTCGAATTTTCCCTCTTTTTGCCATTTTTTTTTTAAATGTCGTGTAATCAGGATTCTTTTCTTATCTTCTTCTTTATCTCAATCAAGACCTTATATAGAAAGAATAATTAATTGAAAGAAATAACTTGGTCAATTGACCACAAAAACGTAAAACGGATTAATATTTAATAAGTAAAAGATGTACCACTTCACTAAACCATGGCCATTTCATAAGTCGCTGAGAATCCAATCCGGATTAGATGACATTTAAAAATAGCAAAACAGATGGAAAATTCGAATGGTTGTAGGTTGAGATGAAGAGTTGGTGTCCGAGAGGATGGAAGTCACGATAGCTCAACCGGTAGAGTAGCGGCGTATTTAGCCGAAGGTCGTGGGTTCGAATCCTGATCGTGACACTGACTTTTTTATATCAACCAAAATCTTACCTAGAAAGTATAATTAATTGAAAGAAGTAACTTTGTCAATTGACCACTAAAACGTAAAATGCGTGAAATTAATTCACGCCGATTTCCCGAAATTCGGTATCTAAGGGTATTATAACGGTAGAATCTCGTATCATTGAGGTAAAATCCAAGTTGTGACCATTTTCTTGCCCACTTTGCTTACGGAATGTTTGTTAAAATATGCAAAAAAAAAGGAGTGCTTAGTTTATTTATCTTTTTAAAATATTCTTCGTTGTATAACATTTTTGTTTTGATCTTAAACAATAATTAGATAATTGCGCTAAGAATAATATTTTTGGATTCTAAAAATAACGATTTATTCTCATTTAATTGCGACTAAAATTGGATTTTGAAAAAGCTTCGTTAACCCGATTAAGACGATTTATTAAGAATTCCCTTAATTCTGTTATAATGAACACGTTGTTATTGGAAAAGAGGGAATTTTCTTGAGAATGTGGTGGAGAGTTTTGCTAATCAACGTCCATTATGATAAATTTAGAATTATGAATTAATAAAGCATAAAGAAATGGTATGTTCGAAATTAAAATCCTTTTAGCCAAGGAGTTTAGTTTCAAACATTTATAGCTTTTACTTATTATATTTTGACTGCAATCAACATATAAAATTATGTAAAATGATATATAATTCATTTGACATTTCACATCACGCTAGTGACATTTGACATTTCGCATAGTTGATTTGAGCAATTTGAAAAAGGCAAAATGAAAATGATAAAAAATTGAAAATTTAAATTAATTTTTCTTTATCTAAGGTATTGGTTGAGATAAAAAAAGTCAGTGTCACTAACGGGATTCGAACCCACGATCTTCGGCTAAATACGCCGCTGCTCTACCACTTGAGCTATCGTGACTTCGATCCACTCGGACAACCTACCTTTCGAAAGATATATTTGTGTCAATCAGGCCCGAAATCTAATGAATGAACATTTAAACTTTCAATAGTTTTTTTTGGCGAAATCTGGGCATGTTCACTAGAAGTGGCGGATACTTGTCCGATATTTTGGAGTGTAGAATCACTAAAAAAAAGTTTATACGAAATCTGTGACCCACCGACCTGGTCGTTCCTTTGTTAGTTACAGAAAAAATGTTCTGGGACTCGTTAAGATTAAAAAGTGTGTGTATGTTTGTCGAACAACTTTAGTCAGTACACGTATAGGGAACACATACACACACATAACTAGGCATATAAATTTGTCAAAGAACGATTTGGAAGAATCGTTTCCAGTATTTCCAATTGAGAAGAAATCGGGCGTATGCTTGCCAAATCGAAGAGGGGCTAAATGGTGATTTTTCCCGTTAAATGTGATTTATAAAGTTTGTAACAGGTCGATGAAAAGGGACGCCGATAAGAGCGGACGATAAGGAAGGGGCCGAAGCTCCGTTCGCGCCATCTTTTACTCTGCCACTCCACTTCCAGCTATGTAAGAGCCGAGAAAGGGCGGCTGGACTTTGACAGTTTTCAAATCTCACACTCGACCCTTTTCTCGAAGATACCAGAGCACGCCAATCAGATAAAACTGCCGTCGCGAGCAGAACAGTACAAATAGCCTTGTTAATATATTCAACCCCTCGTCCGAACGGCCGATTCAATTTATATTCGGAAATTTACGTTTAACCGTTTCTTGCCCGACGTTGCCTCAGGGCAAGACCAAATTTAGAAGGTCTGCTAAAGCTTGGCTAATCGCATGAATTTAGGGAGAGTGAAGTGTTTTTCAATATTCCATCCCGGCTATTGGCAAAACTGATTTTTTTAGCTCCAGTCTAATTCTCTCTTGGAATCTTGTATGTATTTTTATACTTGCCAAGTAAAATTTTTCATTCCCAGTTTTTAATTTAACTCTTTCTTGGCCAAAGTTACTATAGAGCAATGCCAACTTTAGCAATTTTGTTTAAAGTTAGCAGGAAATTCCGTGAGTTTAGAGCGGGCGCAATGTTGTTCCTGCTTGGTTTCTGCTCGTGTATTGGCAACTCTGATTTATTGCCGCCAATCTAAACTATCTAACACCAAACTTTCGGGAAGTCCCAATAACAATTTATCTAAATTACTAATTCCAATTAATTATTCTTTTTACCTAAGGTTTTTGTTTGAGATGAAAAAGTTAGTGACACGAGCTGGTTTCGAACCCACGATCTTCGGCTAGATACGCCGTTGGCTCTAACCACTTGAGCCATCTTGACTTTCATCACCTCGGACGCTAACTCCCCATCTCAAACTCCAACGGTTCGAATTTTCCCTCTTTTTGCCACTTTTTAAATTTCGAGTATAATGGCTGAAAATATGCCCAAAAGAGGGAAAATTCGAACGGTTGTAGGTTGAGATGAGGAGTTGTTGTCCGAAGGAATAGAAGTCAAGTTAGCTCAAGTGGTTAGAGCAGCGGCGTATTTTGCCGAAAGTCGTGGGTTCGAATCCCACTCGTAACACTAACTTTTTCCATCTCAACCACAAACCTTAGATAAAAAGTATAATTAATTGCAATAATTAATATGGTCAATTATGACCGCTAAGCAAAGATTGATTAAATTACTAAAATTCGTCTTGCCAAAGACAAATTTGGGCCATAAAGGGTTAAAAAAAATTCATTGTCAATATATAAATAAATTATTGTAAGCAACATAGTACCTCTGGATTTGTTTTAAAACCTAAAATTTAAATGATGTATTTGTAGAAAAATCCTCATGAGAAAAGTCACAGTGATAACTTCTAACTTCTAAATTACTCTCAATAATCTTATCATTTTAATTTAAAATATACATAGAAGTCCTAAGAATATAAACAGAATTCAAACATCGATTACGACTTTTCTAATTAAACATAGTAAAGTTGTAAATCCGGTATTGAAAATGTATCAATAATCAAACAGTAATCAAATACACTCTGGGACGATACTCCGCTAACTTTAGGTCAGAACTTTTTGATTGAATTTAGTAATTGGGCTTAGTTGAAGGAAAGGCCTTTTCGGATGTTTCCTATTCATCTTCCTGGTGCTTCGTATAGAAAGTCCCAAAGTTTTTGTTACTGTCAGCGATAAACTATACTAGGTCTTACCACCCTTTTCTCAGATATTAACGAACCTATTTCATCCTATCTTGGAACCTACTCTGGGAACCTGCTGTAGGTTTTCGTTGCAAAAATTAAAACTCATGTAAAAATTAAAACGGCACAGGGTCCCTTACTGGGTCATTCTCTACTCGTTTGTTTTTGAGTTATTCAAACACGTTTCGGC
This sequence comes from Cimex lectularius, assembly GCF_000648675.2. Classification (NCBI taxonomy): domain Eukaryota; kingdom Metazoa; phylum Arthropoda; class Insecta; order Hemiptera; family Cimicidae; genus Cimex; species Cimex lectularius. The sequence continues at coordinate 81,261 of NW_019392839.1, read as the reverse complement.
ATTGCGCCATCTACCGTGAGGAACTAGGAAGTTTTTTTAAGCTACCCGACGCCTTGTCTCGTGTTGGTAGGGTGTGCACATCTATGCGACGTCAAGCGCACGCCACGTAGTCACACAGCGTGTATCACAAATCAGTATCACAATCGCAACGCCTCTTTTGTTCTTAATGCAGCATTATTTTGAGCAAAACCATGTAATAAATTGTTAGTTAAATTTTATGAGCACAACCTTGTAATAAATTGTTTTTTAAAAGTAATTGTTTTAAATAAACTTATTCCGGTGTTTTGATAAATTTTCTACCAAACCGTTAAGATTTAAAGTTTAATATTTACATGTTTCCAGATTTTCGGGAAGCATCAACATTAAAGCATTCACAGTACACTGCAGTGATTGATCTTGGTAGACATTCGTTGACTCGAAGTATTATATCTCTTGTAAATCCATCTATTACTGGTGTTGGTTAGGTTTGAAGAGGAATGTCTAAGTTCCAATATTTCCTCCGAAGTAAATGGTAAATCGTCGGGGTGGTCTATATTTTTAGCCACTTAGCATTTTATAGTTTTGCGAATTTCTTCGGTCGAATTTATATCACGTGGCAGGCATTTCCAAAGCAGCTCATTTAAAGTAGCTTATAGGTCCTCAGTGTGGTCTCCTTATGGAGTGTTCAACGTTGATAGACGGGTTTCTTGACTTACCCGCAGCGATTTTGTAAACAGTTCCCCATGGGAAATCGCTGCCTTGTGTACTGCAGTAATTATTCCACGAATAGATCTTGTTAGAGTTTATTTTATCAGTATATTGTTTTTTCAATTCGTAGTGTGTATTTTTCCTTTCGGCTCTCAATTGTTCTTCATGTGTTCTTGGATATCTTCTTCTGTCCCTTCTTAGTTGCTTCGTCATTTTAAGTTAACTGTCTTGTCCACCATGGAACTGTTTTAAGTGTGGATTTAGCATTGCTTGTATATTTCGGTATACGAATGTTAGCTGTTCCTAACTTGTTAGCTGATATTATTTTTGTCAATTCTCCCCGTATTAATTCTAGATTATAAAAATTTTTATATGTTCTGCTAGTTTTATATCAACGTTTTCAATATATTTTTTTGGCAATCTCAACACGACACCCAACAATGACACATGTACACAGAAAACTAACACTTTGAGCCCTGAAGATGATCTCAATAAAGATCGAAACGTTGGCACGATAAAGAAACTCTTTTTCTAAAACCTACGTCACACCAGACCGCATCTCACGATCTCCGAATAATGATTTTCAATATTAATTTCATCTTCCCTTTGGCCATATTTATTTATTATTAATTCACTATTTTCGTGGTCCGCGTGACCAAGTAATACAAGACAATTAATTAAGGCTTTTAGTTGAGATGAAAAAAAGCTAATGGCACGAGAGGGATTCGAACCCACGACCTTCGGCTAGATACGCCGCTGCTCTACCACCTGAGCTATCGTGACCTCGATCCACTCGGACATTAACTCCCCATCTCAAACTCATAAGGTGGGGTTGAGATGGGGAATTGATGTCCGAGTGGATCGAGGTCACGATTGCTCAGGTGGTAGAGCAGCGGCGTATCTAGCCGAAGGTCGTGGGTTCGAATCCCTCTCGTGCCATTAGCTTTTTTTCATCTCAACTAAAAGCCTTAATTAATTGTCTTTTATTTATTATTTTTGTGTATTTAAATACGTTGTGTTTAAATTTTGTTTTGAATTCGTCCCAGTTGGCTTCTTTTACTTGATATTTACGTCCTTCGTAATTATTTGACAGATTAGGGTTTAATACACCGTTAAACATATCAACATGCATTTATCTATGATCTGATGCGCTCTCGTGATCCAGATTTTCCCAATGGTTAATCGTAGGAACCATACTTAGAGTTGAAATCGTTAAATCAATATTACTCTTCCCACCCCTGATTCGTACGTTGCTTTTCCATCATCCGAATTTAGAAAAGTCAATGCTGTTTCGGCCACGTATTCTTCCAGAATCTTTCCTCTACAGTCAGTTTTAAAATCAAACCATGAAAGAGAACGAGCATTATTATCTATTCCAATAATAAAATTATTGTTTATGAATTGTTCCTTTCATTACTACAGAAAGACGATTTAAGCACTTTTGTAGGTTCACTTGTCTATCACAATAATAACTAATTATAAAAAATTGTGGGTTTGAATTATCATGAACTTCGGTAACAACTAAATCTTCATTTGAATATTTCGAAAGTATAATTGCACTTATTTTATTATTTATTACGACTACAGCCGTACGGTTTTTACTCATACCACAACTAAATACTTTCCAAGATGTGTAAATTCTTTCGATTAAATATATGGTTCTTGGATAATTATGATATCGATTTCTCGTAGGGAAACAAAGTCATTTCATACTGAAAGCGAAGCACGGGAAAGTTGTAAATTATTCTGCAAACATTTTATACAGTGAGTCCCATTTTTGACTGAACGGTGAGTCATGGGCTACAGTTTATCATCTGTCTAAGCCGAAAGATAATCGCCTGATAAGATGGACAGTTCATATCGTAAGCCGTGTGTTTACAGTCGACTGTATTTCCGTTCTTTTCTTTAAGGGATTTTATAGAAGTTATCACAATTAATTGTAATTCTTAGCATAATATAGTTATAATAGTAATAATAATTGTGAGTACAAATAATTTGATTACACCTAAAATTTCTATATTGTATTCATCATTGTATAAATTCATTTTCACATCCTAGATGTATTTGTATAATTTAAACAATTTTTAAAAATCCCAGGCCCTGAAGATGATCTCAATAAAGATCGAAACGTTGGCACGATAAAGAAAATGTTTTTCTTAATCCTACATCACACCAGACCGCATCTCACGATCTACAAATAATCATTAATTGCAATCCGCTATATTTAGCGGTATATTGGCCAAATTACTTCTTTCAATTAATTAATCGTTTTATGTAAGGTTTTGGTTGAAATGAAAAAGTTAGTGCCACGAGCGGGATTCGAACCCACGACCTTCGGCTAAATACGCCGCTGCTCTAACCACTCGGTCACGATAGCTCAAGTGGTTAGAGCAGCGGCGAATTGAGCCGAAGGTCATGGGTTCGAATCGTGACACTAACTTTTTCTTTTCAACCAATACCTTACATTAAAAGATTAATTAATTGAAATATAGTATAACATTCCATATCGGTTATTAGAAAAATACACGTTTAAATCGTCATATGGGTAAGATTTCGATTTTAAAAAAGTGTGACATTAGACAATGGTCAAATTTACTTCAATCCACCAATGAATTATTTTTTCTAGATGACCGAAATGCCAAAATTGCAAAACGGGGTTTTTCCATTTGAGTAGATGTTTTAACCGGCCACAATTGGTAGAGCACTTGAGCCTACTATTTAGCCGAAGGTCGTGGGTTCGAATCCCGCTCGTGGCACTAACTTTTTCATTTCAACCAAAACCTTATATAAAACGATTAACTAATTGTAATTTTCTTTTCCCACTTTACAATCCTTCATTTTATGTTCACCAGTACAGTAGGGACTTGACAGTTTGCCTTCATATTCTTCAGCTTTCCCTCGGAGACAACGTGAACAATGACTTTTGACAAACAAATTATCAACGACGGAGCAAACTGACCACATAAGTTTTATTTTACTGAACATAATACGGTGACGAAGAGCAGGATTTACTTCGATAACATAGCTGCTTTTTCGTTTATTTTTAATGAGGCATTCGTGTGGAATATTTAAAATCGGGAACGGATCAGGTCGTTGACAAAAGGAATGCTTAGGTCATTGGCATACAGTAACTAGCATTGACGATTTGTCTGAGGAGTTTTGATTGGAATGATTGCATTTCCTGGATGTTAGATGGCTTGGCATAAACTCATAATACCAGTCCTTTACACGTTGTCCCAGTTAAGTCTATAAGGATAGTCAGGACGGATTTCGGTCCTAGAAGAATTAGTTGTTGTCCAAGTCATTGTGTTACGTTGTTTCTTAAGCCTTGTGTGTACATTCCACGTCAGTCTACTATCTAGGTATAGTCCTTAGTATGTGACTTGAATGGAAATCGTCATTTCTTTTTTGTTGATGTGGAGGGTAAGACTGTTTTTGTAATGTGAAAACTGAGTCCATTTTTTTTCATTCTTTCTTGTCCTCCACTTCTTGCACTAGTCATCGATAAGCTCGAAGTGTTCTTGGATGTTGGAGGAATTTTGGTTAGGATTACATGTAGGGGGCAAATTGTGGTATCGTCCGCGTAGATGGTCACGATGGTATTGGGGTGTACAGGTTAAACCAGTATTATAGATGATATAAAGGATGGGACCAAAAGTGCTTTGGGACGTTGTCTTTTATGGGTCCGATTTCCGAGAACTCGTTGCCGTATCTCATTCTAAAGCGACCTTACTAAACTTAATATTTTTTTTTAAAATGCCGAAAGTGTGTACTTCAAATTCTAATATATCAGTTTGGATTTTTCCTTGCGACGCACGACAGGACTTAAATAAATTCCTAGCGATGCCGGAATTATATTACAAGATAAATTAAACTCAAAAATCCAACCAGAAAAAAGACTGTAATTAGGATTTTTTTTGTTAAACTAGCCCTAGACTTAGAACAAAATTGAATTTAGCATGACAGGAATATAGAAGAGGCAATTATCCTGTGAAACACATACGTCAATAAACGATTAAATAATATTCCAAATCAGTAAGGTTTATATCCGAAGAGCAGAAAATCGTTTAAAAAATGTACATATACGGCTTTGTTCTATGTTATTTATATGTTTTCTTTTATAAAATTTCTGCAAAAGCGCAAATAATTGCATAACTGAATACCAAGTTATTTATAGGTGTAATTTAAGAAGAAATAGCAAACATGGCCTATATGTTCTAGTCCCGGATTCAATTAAAGGACACGTATTTGCTTATGTCGGGTTTCAGAAAGCGCCGTTCCCCCGAGGTAGTAGGAACGATTAGAGGTACAATTACATAAGGGTAGCCTCTGGAAAAAAAAAACAATTAAACAACGTTTACCATGATTTATATTACAAATTTAAATTCAATCCGGAAATTAGGGAAACTTAATCTCCAAAACAAAAAATAAAAGGGTTAATTGCCTGCAATCAGCGCCAAGTTGTGTAACAGGAGTTGCGATTGCTATGGTGATGATGATGATGATGATGGATACTAGGAATCAGGGTTTGTGCTCCCCAGGCACTGCAGCCTTCTGGCTAATTGTATCTTCCTAGTTCCCTAGTTCAGTGCAATAGACTCAATCCTTCTTGTTAGAAGTCGCTGCTACATTATTTTTGTTTTGTATCCCAGGTTGTCTTTATTTAAGGGTTACTTCGCATTTGAAAATGACATAGGAGGCAGTTTCTTTTTACACATTGCATAACCTAAAAATAGTATCATCATCGAATACAGCCATGATATGTAGACGCTTTCTCAGTTTCCAGAAACTGGTATGTATGACGCTCCTCGTGTGCTACTTAAACCCCATTAATTGTTGCTACTTGTATCAGCATAATTGATCGGAATATTTCAAAATTTTCTACCGTATCTAATGATAATTCTCAATAGTACATTTCTTTTTTATAATATTGTCAAGGAGCAGTATTTTCTTAAAAGAGTTCTTCCTCGGACTTTCAGAAGACGTGTCACTTGAATTAAGAAGAAGGATGAGGGGCCAACATGTTGGCCGTGGGGACAATTTTGATCTGTCTTCAAGAAGAAAGTAAATGGGACGTTTTTGACTAACTGGATTGGAAAAAGACACATTTCTTTGCCACGTCACATATAGAAGATTTTAGATTTTAATGTCGACTTTGTTTTATTATATTTATTTTAATGAGCTGTTTTATTACTCTTTCTGTATATTTTATTATCCGTGGTTAATGGCTTTGATTATTATTATCATCGGAAAAGAGTGGGTGGGTGGGGGTTTGCAACCGTGAAAATAATTTGAACCCTTTCTTGACAAACTTTGCCTCAGGGCAACACAAAATTTAGCAAATTTGCTGAAACTTAACTCATGATAATCCCTGTCGGGCGAGTACAGTGTTTCTTTCTAACCGACTTCATCGAACGTTGAACTACTAAAATACTAAAATTGTTGATTGAAGATCGACTTTTGTCGAAATTGTATTGATTTTTATTACAAACTTTAGGAAGGAACATTTGCATGTGTACACAGTAAATCACGGCGAGGCAATGGTTGAGGAAAATGTCTGAGAAACTTCCCGAGTGCTAAAGAGATAAAGAATGATATATAGAGCTTTCGAGATTTTACACCCCAGCGCCTACTTAAACTAATGAAAAAGGGGCTTGCGTCTAACGAACGCCGGCATGTGAAAAGAGCTCACAATTAAACACCCCAAGAAAGGCTGATAGAATATAACCTCTTCATGCCATTTCCTAAAACTTCGGTCGTTCTAGTCTTCACCATAAAAGAAACCGTCTGGCTACACATGTACTAGGAATTAATCTTTATGTAAGGTATTGATTGAGATGAAAAAATCAGTCTCAGGAGCGGGATTCGAACCCACGACCTTCGGCTAAATACTCCGCTTCAATTTCGATGTCTTTTATTGTATTCTAAAATTTGGAATAATGTCATATTCCATCATGCAACGGTTTTAATTATTCTTTTTATCAAAGTTCTTGGTGGAGAAGAAAAAAGTTAGTGTTACGAGCGGGATTCGAACCCACGACCTTCGGCTAAATACGCCGCTGCTCTACCACTCGAGCTATCGTGACTTCGATCCACTCGGACACCAACTTCCCATCTCAACCCACCTTCTGAATTTTCCCTCCTTTTTTATAATCGCAGCCTTTTCTCAACCAATATTTTACATAAAGATTAATTAATTGAAAAAGGTTATTTGGTCAATCGGACCACAAACTCTAATGGATGTACTAGGGATGTTTTAATGGTAATTCAAATGATTGCCTTTCTGTCATGCATAATTTTCTCATAGATGGTCGAAATCGCTAACAGAAACCGAATAGCTGAATATGGTATGCGAGTGCAGGAACTCAAGTCACCTGTTTAAACACCATGAGCATGATTAAGCGGAGCCTAGACAGACATGGCAATCATGAAACATCTGACAAAGATTAATGCATAACGTTTACTTATTAACAAAGCCCTTTTAATAAAGGGAGCACCGTCTCGACTTTCTATTAATTAAATCCTTGACAAAATGATATTAAATAGTGTGCATAATGTAGACAATTAATTAAAAAAGGGGGAATAGCAATTACTACACAAATTACAAATGTCAAAAATGGTTTAATAAAAACCAATAAATTCAAATGGAACGGGCATTCATATTAATTTATCAGTCCAGCCACCGAGGTTGTGCTCCAGTGGGGTTGCTAGGTCAATTCAGCACACAATGAATGCAGTTCCAAACTCATTCGTACTCTTGCTCATTTTCAAATAGTTCACTTCTGTTTACATACCATTCATTCAATCAGGGGGTGGATTGCTCGATATTCTTCCATCACCCTTTCATTCACATTAACCAGTAGAGACATTATTAGTAAATATTTTACACTCCCACCCACATTATGAGTGAAGTTAATTAAAATAATTTTAAGGCTCGGTTTACACGCGAGTCTAGAGGAGGTTAAAGTTAGTTCAAATGTAAAAGTAATGTATGTAATGTTTTTTTTTTTTTGCTTTATGATCTTTGCATATTAGCCATGACGAATTTTTTATATATGTTGTTCAAATTGGGGGTTATCGGGAAAAAAGGACCAGAGGCGACGGTGGGAATCGAACCCACGACCGCGGCGTGAGAGTCTCTCATGCTAACCACTCGGCTACCGCGGTCCCCGTATGTAATGTTCAAGTAATGTAAAAAGCCACACAGTCGTCCACACGGGCGACATACAGCTACTCGATATGTCGCGGAGTTGGTTGCCCTACCTGATTGAGTCGAGCGAGTCTTAAAAATCTCTGCAACCTTTCTTCGTAGGTTGAATATAACTCAAAACCCATTAGATTTCGTGTTCCGATTGGCCAAATAACATCTTTCAATTAATTAATGTGCGGGATTCGAACCCACCACCTTCGGCTAAATATCAGAAAAATGGCAAAAAGGAGGGAAAATTCGAAAGGTTGGGTTAAGATGGGAAGTTGGTGTTCGAGTGGATCGAGGTCAGGATAGCTCTAGTGGTAGAGCAGCGGCGTATCTAGCCGAAGATCGTGGGTTCGAATCCCGCTCGTGCGATTGACTTTTTTATCTCAACTAAAAACCTTAATTAATTGTAATATATTAATTGGTCAAGCGGACCACGAAATTAGTGAATTTTAATTCTTAGGAATGTTTTGTACGACCAGCTTTTTTTTCAAAAACTCTGTTCTGAGATTCAAAAACCCGCCAAAATTTACCCATGTAATTATTATTGAGAAAATAAATTTGGTGTGCGCGAGAGGTGAGCATGAAAAAGAGCTGGTTCGTTTCAATGAGTGAGCCGTTACTTAAAATGAGAGGTTTTTTCCATCTCTACTTTAACAGTGATATTATGAATTGAACGTCGCTTAACTCTGAACTTGGTTTAACCCACCCTCGACGCCGTTCAAAGTTGAACGAAGATCATCGTTTAAACTCGGTTCAAGACAAATTGATCAGTCAGTTTTTGAATTAAACTCGGTTCAGGACTGTGTCTAAAACAAGGGGCTCTCATTCTAATATAAAACAATTTTTATTAATTTGTTTCTGGTGGTTATATTAAACAGGTTTTCTTCAGTATCCACCAGTTTCTTTTTTCTTTGTTAACTAGCGCTAATCTGACTTGACAGTCAACACTACAAGACTTTACTGCGACCAGTTTGGACATACGGACTGGAATTGTGGCGTTTTGCCAAACCAACCAACATCCAGCGCATCCAATTTTTCCAATTAAAAGCCCTTGGATAAATCGTCCAAGTTCCTCACAAGGATCTCAATATTCCTTTTGTCAGTTTTTGATTCCAAAAATTTCACACCTACCTCCCGATTCATCCTAATCCGCTCGTGCCACATTCCTATCCTGATAACTCGCCAAGTTGCCCTAATAATCGACGATAGCCTTGAAACCTCCTTGCCGTTTATCCCTCAAATTGAGTGCCAGCATTGGCTGGTTTCTCATGGCATATCTCTTCTGGGTGTTGCGCTGTGACCGTGTATTAAAAACATATGAAAACAAATAAATCAAAAACGTTAATTAACACCGTTGGATTCAGTAGTGAGTAGCATGCTAAACATTGAAAGGTATGCAAACTATTTGTATAGTTGAATGTATTAACTTGATGTGTGAAGGCTACCAATTAGGTGACTATATCGTAATAAATTTGTAAAGTATGCTGATTTTTAAACAACATCACTTGCTCGAGAAGCCGGTTTCGAAGGTGCCGTTATGAGAAACGACGATTGTTCGTGCTAATCAAAAATCTTTTACTATGATTTTCATTTTAAGGTCAAAATTTAATGAAGGAAATGCATTATCTTGTCCTTATTTTAATTAAACATGCCTTATCACCGGATAATGTGCGAGATCGCAATGAACCTTTAGATTTATGCTTACTTTTTAAGGCAGTTTTAATGGTGGAGGCGCCATGAGTGCATGATTATCGTCTGTAAACAGGCTCATAAATCACAAGGAGTTTTACGACGTTATCTTCTGCAGCGCATTTAAAAACACAAGATTTAATATGCAAAGAATTACAACTACACGCAATACTCATTCACAATTACTGGGAACAAATCTTATAAAAAAACTAAGCAGTTTACAATATTTCAAGAAGAAACTATTAGTCCACATGTTTTCGGTTGGTCCTAGTTAACCAAATTAATGATTTAAATTGATTTATAATTTATATGTAAAGTGTTGTTTAGATGAAAAATTAGTGCCACGACTCGAACCCACGACCTCCGACTATATACCGAGGTACTCTAACCACATGAGCTATCGTGACTTCGATCCTCCGGACACCAACTCAATCTACAACTTCTTTTAGATTCTCAATATTTGGCATTTCAAATTTCTCGGAATCTGGATACTCGGTTACTCATGAAGAGTAACTGGGAATATGGTTCTCTAAGCACTTGAACTATCTTGACTTCCTTCCCAGAGACACCAACTCAATCTCCAACTTTTTCAAGTTTCCCTTTTTTTGGCATTTCAGATTTCGTGTAATCTGGATTCTCGGTAACTCATTAAGTGGCTCAAGTGGTTAGAGCAACTGGGAATATGGTACTCTAACCACTTGAATATCTTGACTTCCGTCCCAGAGACACCAACTCAATCTACAACTTTTTCAAATTTCCCTATTTTTGGCATTTCAGATTTGGTGTAATCTGGATTCTCGGTAACACATGAAGTGGCTCAAGTGGTTAGAACACTCGGGTATAGAGTCGGAGGTCTTGGCTTCGTTTTCCGCTCGTGACACCAATTTTACATCTCAACCACATTTTACATAAAAATTATTAATTAACTTTAAAAAAATCAAGGAGGCAATTAATAGTAATAAAGAATGTGTACATAGGACTACCCCTTTACGCAGTTTCACTTCTGTATTTCCTTATTTTAATATAAAAATACACACGCGGTTGTGGAACTATAACTATCACAAGGGTTATATGTTGTCTCTTTGAAAGGGCTACTTTTGAGAGTTTTTTTGAGCAAGGGTCAACGATGTCCCTCTTTCTTTGAGTACCAGAGATGTACCCCCATGGCTGACTCGGCCTATTCACGTACTATGAAAGCGCACATACTGATTTATTACATTCCCATATAGGTTCATAAAAAAAAGATTCTCCGCCGCAAAACCGACAGAGGTTGTCGCAGATAAATCACTTTTACACGGTTATGTGATTGTCAAAGAATCCGTTGGGATGTTTTCCGATAGGAAAAAAATCGCGACAACCCGGGATCCGCAAGTCGAAAAATTAGTAGAAAAAAATTACTCACGTATTTTATGGAAAACCCTTCGTGGGACGTGTCTCGGTTATACAAGTTAACGCTGTTAAAATAACTACGGGTGAAGGTTGACCGGGGGTCAGTTTTCATATCCAGTGTAAAAGCAGAATGAGAGACTATTGATCATCTGGCTAAATGGGAAATTGAACCTATTAATACGAAATGTAAAAACAATACAAATAAACAATAATTGTAGGATAAAGAAAAAAGAGGGTGACATTTACTTCTCGAATAATAATAATTTTATTTGATGATAAACAGGAAGCATAATCTATTTACCGTTTACATTGATTATATGAAGAACGTCGACTCGGAGCCGCACTTTTGGCTGATGGAGGTGCTCTGTATATACTGAGAATGTCATTATGTAGTAGACTAAGCTATTAATGAATTTATGACTCGGCGATGGAGACGACTCTCATGCTCTGGGTGCTTAGGGTGATTTTTCCAAGGAAATTCTTTGAGCTCTCTTTGGTTTGTTCTTGCCCTGTATTCACTGCCCAAGCGCCTAGAATCATCCTGAAGTATCGGGCATCTGAGTGACTTGGGCGTTAGTCCGGACGTTAAAGATTCTCGTTTCATCTAAGTTAATGGGAACTACATCCCATAGTGTACCTGTGAGCCTAGACAAGCCATACCATCAGCTCTGGCGTCTAGGGGTAATCAATGATGGTGGGAACCTTTCCCTTTTCTTTAAATTGTCAGCTTTGCTCTATCCTGCGACGGACTTCGGTTACCAAAACTTACCTTAAATCCGGGAAATGGCTCGCAGTTTCCAAAGCCCACGTACAGCGAAATCAGCAGAGTGGCGCAGTGGAAGCGTGCTGGGCCCATAACCCAGAGGTCCGTGGATCGAAACCACGCTCTGCTACCAGGTGTCAGCTTTGCTCTATCCTGCGACGGACTTCGGTAACCTAAACTTACCTTAAGTCCGGGAAATGGCTCACAGTTTCCAAAGCCCATGTACAGCGAAATCAGCAGAGTGCGCTGTGTTGAAAGCGTGGGGAATTAAAATAAAGAAAAGTAAAATGAACAGCAAAAGTAAAACAAAACCTTCTTGACCAAAAATAAATTTATTAACTAAATGGTAAAATTTATACAAACTAAAAGTAAATAGGCCTCAAACTTTCTTGTGGCAATTAATAATTAATAATTGATAATTAAGCGAACGGAGGAGCTTAATCGGTGGACAAAAAGGACTTACGGTTTAACCAGTTAGAGAAGCTAGGATCATTCCGCTGCAGAGATAATGAGCCGAGTGCATATTAGCCCGAAATTTGATTGACCTACCTTCTGTGATGGAAGGGGGCATTTGTCCCACCTAAACGTGTCCGTATGCGACCCCTAGCGCCTCGTGGCAAAATCTTCCCTTCTTACACCCTTTTCTTTAAATTCCTATGCTTTGGCAAAGGCGTCCTGGTAACTTAACCTGCAAACCTCAGGTAACGGGTGCAAAATTTGTCGTCGTTTCGATCAGTCTCACCTTAAAAATAACAACACGGGAGAGGGTGATTCCAAGTAGCCCCCGACTGAGGTGGCCGTGGTTTGAGAACAACTTGTACTTTAGCTGGAGGGTACCGGCAGACCGGACCCGGAAATAGAGTGCCTCCTCTGTCTCTCCGGGAGTGGCTGAAAGCTTTTGCTGGAAGCCAGAAAACTGGCTTTTTAAAAGCACATGTACAGATGTGCTCTTTTTTGCACCACCTCACTTGCTAGGGGATGAGACAAGTCCATGCATGTACTTGGTACTATCGTCCGTAGTATCGAGCGTCTGAGAGACCCCCTCAGTCTCATTTAACTCAGTTGAGTAAAATTGGAAATATCTGTGCAGGCTTTTGGAATCATCCGGATATGGATACCGACTAGGAGGGCCTGTTAATTTCTCAAGGGGCTTAATTTCACATCTGTTGTACATGGACGATAATGCTGTTTCTATCCAGAAAAGACCACCTAAGAATTCTACTCGGCATATTCAGGAGGTTTTCCTCCTCTTCCGAGAGGGCTGAGATTGAACGGCTTGCAGCAGAGACACGTACAAGTACCTGAAAATGGCACATGCACATGGATTCTAGCACGACGAAATAAAAAGTAATACTATGAAGAAAATTTGTCAACCGATTGAAAGCGATATGCAGCACGGGGATGGAAGAAGGGAATTGGAGTCATTAACTACTTCTGTATACCGGAAAGAGATGGGATCATGTTGGCCATGAAAGCCCATTACAGATGAGAATCTTACTTGAGCACGGCAGCGAGTATATGGGTCCCGTTTTCCGATTCTTGGAAAAATCAGGGTTATTTTATTGTATGTACAGTGTTTCGTCCCTAGTGTGTACTGAAAATGAATGTATTTATTAGCATGAATGGGTAGTGTGAGAGGGCCGATGGCGGATCAAAATTAGATTGTTTTTGCTTATTCGTTCAGTCGTTTCCCATTGTTCGTGACTTCATAAACCAGCCCTCGCCAGGGCTTCATGTTGGCCATTCCCAGTTCCCCTTAGTTAGTCCGTCACCTCTCGAATATCATTGAATCATTCGTCCACCTTGCTCCCTCTTCCTTTCGCTTCCCACTTTCGTGGCATCAGATCCTACTCCATGGTATCCTGCATTCTCATTATAGGGCCAAAGTACTTCAGTTAATTAGCCTTTAATATGATTCCTTCAAGTGAACAATCTGGCTTTGTTTCCTGTAGTATGGACGGGTTTAATTGTTTGGCAACACTCTCAGAATTTTCCTACAAGACCACAGTTCAAATGCATTTATCTTCTTTCGGTCAGCCTTCCTTATGGTTTGGAGCCGAACCTCGGCGGCTGGAGCCAAGTTCTGGCCTCGAAGTGCCTACAATCGAGGTGGGATTCTCGGTTCCCTGCCGGTAATTTATTCTAAATTACAAAATCTGCAATTGCTGACGGATTCCGAAAAGTGATACGCTGTAATTATTATATTTGCAAAACCTTTTAACTTTTCTTATGTTTTTGTTTTAGGTAAGGCTGATACGTGAGGAACATGTTTTGCTGGAACAAGGAAATAGCTCTTCTTGTGCAATGTTATGTAAATATAATTTTGTACAATTAAGTTAATAAGTCCAAAATGACTCATTTTTGAAAATTGATTATTTTGAATAAATGAATTTTATAGTGTCATAAATATAATATTAAATTTGCAAGCTGAAATAACGTAAGTTCCTTCCAAAATCTCCTTCCTTAGCTGTCGAAAAACGATTTATGTTTGAACCGTCCATTTCGATATAAAATTTCATGTCAGTGAACTTGTATTTAGGAAAAATTATGTATGCAACTATTGGATATAGGAACAATAGTATTTAAATCTATTCGCTGAAATTATATATTAGAATTTTTAATATTTGAGGCATATTCTTAAAATCACAAAATCATTGCAAGTTTCATGTTTTAATTTTGAGGTTTTTTGTTTCACATTTCACGGTTTTTATTGCACGGTTTATGTTTTTTATTTAACATTTTTAGCTTTTTTATTGAACGTATAGGTGTTTTTATTTCGAGATTTTTTATTGTACGATTTTACACGTTTCAAGGATTTTTCTTGCACGACTTTTTGCTCGTTTCAGGTTTTTTTGAGGTTTTTATTGCATGTTTCGAGATTTTTATTTCACGTTTCGGGGTTTTATTGCACGTTTCAGGGTTTTTTATTGCACCTATTTTACCCGTTTCGAGGATTTCACTTTTCGAGGTTTTTACAGCACGAAAATCCTGACTTTACCTGACAGTTTTGTTGATTTCTTTTTTGATAGGCCTCATTTTGAAGGAAAAAACACCTTTAAAATAAAGCCTACCAAAGTGAGATTTTTTATTTATAAATACAAAAAAAAGGACAATAACAAGGAAATTAGTTTTATTATTAATCCATACATGTTTAGCAAACATAATTGACAATATTAAATTTTTCAATTAATTATTCTTTTTATCTAAGGTCTTGGTTGAGATGAAAACAGTGTCACAAGCGGGATTCATAAAAAAGAAAAAAATTAAAAATAGTAAAATGAGGGAATGGTTGTAGGTTGGTGTCCGAGGGAATCAAGGTCACAATAGGTCAAATGGTTAGAGCAGCCGCGTATTTAGACAAAGGTCGTAGGTTCGAATCCCGCTCGTAACACTAACTTTTTTCTTCTCCACCAAGAACTTTGATAAAAAGAATAATTAAAACCGTTGCATGATGGAATATGACATTATTCCAAATTTTAGAATACAATAAAAGACATCGAAATTGAAAACAAATATAAAGACGTCTTACTTACAAACAGTTTCTCGTTCTGTAAGTTTTTAAAAAAGTTTTTCCTAAGTCTAAGCTTTAAGCGCAAAGAGGTACACAATTGGGTTCTTTTTGAGGCAGAGTTTTTAAAAAGTTTATAATTAAGGTAATAGATAGCCGAGTGGTGAAGATGAGTTATAATAAGGGGTCAGCTTTGCTTTGGATTTTGCTGATGGAATTACTGACTTGTTTAGGATTAAGGGAAATTCCTCCTCTTAATTTTGAATTTGAGTGGTTTTAGTACTTTTATAATGTCTTTGATTTCTCTGCCTGCCGTGCAGGTTTAATTCTTGATATCCGTTGTTCATCGTCTGTAATTTTGCATGGATGCTTTCCTACCGTGCAGGAACGTTTATAACTTTCTGGAAAAGCTTTTTATAATATTCAACCCCTCGCCGCAACTGGCTGGGAATAACTAATTGTGAAATGGAAATGATAAACATTTTTTATTTTAAACGTCTTCTTTTTACAACCAAACCTATTTTTGGTACGCAAAATATGAATAATCCTAAATACATTAAATTTTAGGTGTGGAGCGTTAATTTTGTCCTTCTTTGTATATGAACAAGCAGTCATTCAAACAGTAAATGATGCTGCTGCACATAACTTTCCTCAAAAAATCGAAACGGGGGACACAGCTACTCGCAGCCGTGCACAATCACGATTTTCATATCGGATGGCCAGTTAATTGTACTATTCAATTAGGTTCAACAAATCAAGGATCTGAGGGCTTTAAGCGGGGAACACTCTGACCCGATGCAGCGCTATGCGACGCTACCCGATGCTACCCGACGCAAATCCAAAGTCCAATTTTCCATAAGATTGTATTACCCCCGTGCACATCTGCCCGATACTATGCAACGCTACCCTACTCAACGCTACGCGATCCCCACTGTCCAGATTTTCGTCGGGTTGCATCGAGTACAGTCGAAGACAAAAGAACCGGACACTCATATTTTTATTCACACTGCATGTATTATTGCCGTTATATTAATTACAACATACTTATTTTAACATAAACCAAATTAACGGAGATCAAAAATTCATTAGTTTTTATTTTAAAAAAATTAATTTTAATGGTTTGTTAGAAAATGGATCAAAACACCGTAATGCCAGTTTTTGATATAATGAATTTAACTAATAATTTGTTACACGGTTTTGCTCATAAAATCTAACTAACAATTTATTTCATGGTTTTGCTCATAAAATTTCACCATCTTCGTCGAGTAGCGTCAAAACAAGACATTCATATATATTTTTTTAAAATAATTTTAATGGTTTGGTAGGACATACTTATTTTAATATAAACCAAATTAATCGAGATCAAAAATTCGTTAGTTTTTATCTAAAAACAATAATTTTAACGGTCTGGTAGAAAATTGATCAAAATACCGGAATACCATTTTTTGATATAATGAATTTAACTAACAATTTATTACACTGTTTTGCACATAAAATTTAACTAACAATTTATTTCATGCTTTTGCTCATAAAATTTCACCATCTTCGTCGAGTAGCGTCAGAACAAGACATTCATATATTTTTTTAAAATAATTTTAATGGTTTGGTAGGACATACTTATTTTAACATAAACGAAATTTTTCGAGATCAAAAATTCATTAGTTTTTATCTAAAAACTATAATTTTAACGGTTTGGTAGAAAATTGATCAAAATACCGGAATACCATTTTTTGATATAATGAATTTAACTAACAATTTATTACACGGTTTTGCACATAAAATTTAACTAACAATTTATTTCATGCTTTTGCTCATAAAATTTAAATAACAATTTATTACAAGGTTTTTCTCAAAATTATGCATTAAGAACAAAAGAGGGGTTACGATTGTGATAGTGAGTATTGTGATACATGCTGTGTGACTGTACGTGGCGTGCGCGTGGCGTCGCATAGATGTGCACACCCTACCAAAACGTGCCAAGGCGTCGGTTAGCATTGGTTAGCGTAGCGTTGCATCAGGTGAGTGTTTTCCCCGCTTGATTGTTCTTATGTTTTCTACGATGAAGGTATTTACATTCAGATTATAATGCTCAGATCATAATAAACTTGTGAGATGACTTTGAAACATAAATCAAGTTAATTTTGAAATAGTAAATCCCCGCTTTAGCTCAAAATAAATGCCCGTGTAGCAACCTTACACGCCCTATTCTTAATCTGGTGTGGATGATCCCTCTTCTACTCGGTCCACCGTGGGCCACCTATCTACAGTACTCCTTTTACGCGAGAGCAACTCTGCTGATTCAGCTCAGCAATGCAGATTGCAGTTGCTTAATTAGTTTATTTATTATTATTTAGCAATTTTAAATGGTGTAATCTTTACCATCTGTAGGAAATATTGAAACATAATCTATTTATTTAGGGTTTTGTATATTTTTTAATGTTGTTATTTAAATTTTTAAGTAAAGTTACACTTGGTTACACAGGATTTTTCGTGTAATTCCTTCGTTCATTCACATAATTTTTTTTCAGTACGGAATATATTAGTTCTTCTTAATCAGATTCACAGTTATTGTAAATAGTTCAGATAAGTTGGCAACATTGTTTAACAAATATCGCACTTAAAATGGATGTGACCTATATTCACCTGGTCGTACATTTATTTACATATCTCTCCTTTATGCCCTTTTTGGCGCTATTCTCTGGGAAAGGTTTGCTATCTTTTCCGTCTATACGTTCAATGTTGATCAGTTTGTTCAGCGATATTACCCAATACCATTCTGGGTACCTCGACTGTCGAGAATAGTGCTTAACACTCGAGTTTATGCTTTCTCGCGGTTCCACGTTCACCTGTTACTTCCTCTCACTTTCATTGGAATTTACTCCTCTATAAATTTACTTTTGAGGTTATGTTAATCACTGTGTAGTGTTGTCACATTTTTCACTTCGGAGTCCAAGGCATTTTATAGCCGTAGTTATCTTGTTAATATCAACACGTAACCCATAAAAGAAAGATCGGCGTTCAGTTAAACACTTGAAACAAAATTACAACGGTTTCGAATAAATATGCTAATTGGTTTTCAATGTTTCGAACCCTGTTTGATTGGACGTTTTCTGGTTCAAAGGATGGTCGTTATGTTTAAGCGATTGGAATAAAATCTCCCTGGTTAAGCTGGATAAGATCGTATACTCGGTCGAAATCGACAAACGATTCTTTGCGATTTGTCCACGTCAAAACTATGTGACTGTGGCCATACAGAGCTTTATTGTCCAACGTTATACACGCCACTGTTTATTCAAGCATATATGTTTTTTTAAATTTTAAATTCTCTTTTTACAACTGCATTTGATGTAACAAGTAAAATATATAATATACACATATAAATAACCATGGAAACATGAATAGCAAACATTCAGTTATGATAGATTTTACATGAACATGATGAGCGAGATTGGCTCCAGCCTAGGAGACCGATGTCAAGCAAGATTGTCGCAGAGCTACTGTCGCTTCAGTCTCCTGTGAGGAATATCAGGTAACGTGGAGGATGACAGGTTCTTGACAAAAGGGTTCGGATGATGGGGTAGTTTGGAATGGAATCTTTTGTAACGGGATTGGGCTAGGCGAGTAACGAGAGGAACATTTATTTAGGCCGGTATAAATGGTGTGATTGGAAACACAGAAAGGGGCGTTGAGAATTGTTCTGACGATTTTAGATTGAAAGGATTCAATTAAAGTTGGAACGCTTAGGAGTCCCGTAGAGTTCCAGTCCGTAATTCAAAATAGGAGCCAGCAGAGCAATGTAAAGTTTTCTTTTGTTTGTTTGTGTTCGTTAGTGTGAATTTAGATCGACTGTCGTACATTCGGTTTAACACGATAAACCGTGTGTTACAATTTGTGCATTTAAGTCCACGTATGGGGGTTCGACGTAAGTCATTTTTCCAGTTAAGGTCCAAGGTATCATACATGATTCGCAACACGGAACACTGAAGAATACTGTTGGACGATGATTACTGATTACTGATTGATATAAGCTCGAATCTGGCCACTGCACGCCCGTGTACAGAGCGGAGCCTGTCCACTTGCAATTCCATTTTTGTAATTTTAAGTAAACTACCTGCATGCCTCGAGAATTACCCTCTCCGGGTGTGGGCGGACCTCGGTCTAATCCGTCCAGCCGCCGAGGTTATGACTCCAGGAGCTATCAACAGCTAGGTCACCCAACACAAGAAAGACAATCCAGTCAGTTCGTTCGACAAGCTTTCGAGGAACAAATCCTCTTCATCAGCACTTTGAACTAATGATGATTGAAAAGGTGTAACAAATATAAATTAGTATTGGGGGAGGTATTGCAAGTAGTATTGGTATTAATGTTAGTACTGTAAGTAGTTACAATATTCGAGGTTAGGGTTTAAACTTTTCAGGACGGTGAGCTCTCTTGGCTCTTCTCACTGAAGTGTGAAACTTCAAACGTTGAAATTTTTCAACTCATTCAGAAGCAGTGTGCGCTTTCAAACGATCAACGGCGTTATGTTTTCAATTTTCTCACTTTCACTTCACCTAAATAGCACTGCTTCTATGAATTTAAAAGTAAAAATATAATATCAAGCGATAACACGCTCTCAGGATCCTAATTTAGGGAATGAAGAACGATGAACCGTCCAGAAAGAGAAATAAACATTTCAGCGGGGAACACACTTACCCGATGCAACGCTATGCGACGCTACCCGATGCTACCCGACGCCTTATAACGTTTTGGTAGGGTGTGCACATCTATGCGACGCCACGCGCACGCCGCGTACAGTCCACAGCGTTTATCACAATAATCACTATCACAATCGCAACGTCTCTTTTGTTCTTAATGCATTATTTTGAGAAAAACCTTGTAATAAATTGTTATTTAAATTTTATGAGCACACCCGTGTAATACATTGTTAGTAATTTAATTGTTTTAAATAAAGTTATTCCGGTGTTTCGATCAATTTTCTGCCTAACCATCATAATAAAATAATTCTTATAAAAAATCATGAATTTTTGATCTCGTTCAATTTGGTTTACATTAAAATAGGAATATTGTAATTAATATAACGACAAAATTACATATAATAAAAAAACTACAAAAAAATATGAATGTCTTGTTCTGATGCTACTCGACGAAGATACTGAAATTTTATGAGCACACCCGTGTCATAAATTATTAATTAAATTCATTATATCAAAAAATGGTATTCCGGTGTTTTGATCCATTTTCTACCAAACCATTAAACGCAATTTTTTTAACAGAAAAACTAAAGAATTTTTGATCTCGGTTAATTGGTTTATATTAAAATAAGTATGTTGTAATTAATATAACGACAATAGTACATGTAGGTGGAATAAAAGTATGAGTGTCCTGTTCTTTTGTCTTCGACTGTACTCGATGCTACTCGACGAAAATCTGGACAGTGGGGATCGCGTAGCGTAGAGTAGGGTTGCGTGGCATCGGGCAGATGTGCACGGGGGTATTACAATCTTATGGAAAATTGGACATTGGATTTGCGTCGGGTAGCGACGCATAGCGTTGCACCGGATAAGTGTGTTCCCCTCTTCATTGGTTTTGCTCTGATGAGTGGGTGAGATCTTTTACCTGTCCATTTTACATTACAACTATCAAATCTTATAGAAGTTTAAATTAATTAAACTGTTTAAATATTGAAAAATAATGTCTATATCCTAATGAAGAAGACGGAGGAACTGAATATTTTTTTACATTCAAATTTCTCTTATCCCCGACCTTTTCTATAATTTTGGAATCGTCGTTGATATTATATATCAAAATATTAATTTAATTTCCTTTTAATAATGATTTAATTTGTTTTGAATTTTGAATATCAATAAAATTCCTCCCAATAACAATAGATGTATAGATATTTTCGCTGAGGCGTGCACGGAAGTCCGGGGGCGGTCTTTGTATTCATATTGAGTTATTACCCCGGGGCATCGTGTGAGAAGAGTACAAATACAGGGAGCATAAATATGTCACACTTTCGGTTCCTAGCCCAAATCTGATGTTTCGTTCGTTTCCGAAAGTTAGCCTTTGAAAATAAACAAATCTCACACAAGATATCGAAAAAGAACGTCGTCTCCACATCAAAAAGAAAACAAATATTTCAGTTTTTATGCAAAAATTATAGTAATTGATCATACAAACGTTTGACCGGACTTCAAACCATCCGTGATAAATATTATTATCATATAATTATTCTAAGTTATTAATATTATTATTCTAAGTTTATCATAATATTCGAAAATCCACCATGATTGATATTCCTGATTATAACAGATAGGGCCTAAAAATGAAGGACAGAATTGTCACCCATACTGAGAATCGAGTATCACATCACTGAAGATTTCACGGCTTAGCAACTTGGAAAAGTTTTGAAGTTCCGTAACAATATCGTTCATAATTACACTGGCATTGCTGTCTGTGACCACTCTTTTCGAGTTTCGTAATTGTAATCTTCTACCGAGACACAAGAAGAAAACATTTCATTCCATGTTTAAACAACACTTTAATTACACTTTTTCGAACTTACAAGAAGCAATTGAAGTAACTACGGTTCTCGGGGGAATAGTCTTAAAAAGTTATGAAACCAAGACCATTCTGTTGGCCAATGAAGTGGAGAGTACCTCGTTCTTAGAAAATTGTATCAAAGTATTTATGGTAGCATATAAAAAACAATGGAAGGCCCACACTTATCTGTGTTTATAGTAGAATGTTTTAATACATTAAAAAAAGTGAATGTTATGAAAACCCTCAAATGTGCCATATAATTTGCACACTAAATACATAAAAATTTGCAATGTGACTGTCAGAGAAGAGTAATTAATTTTTTTAAACCTAGACATACATAGTAGGACAGAAAATTTCAGTTGCGCAAAAAGTCTTAAAACATTTAAAATGCACAAAATAAATAATTATGCTTAATTACGTCCGTGGTATTAATTAAAATTGACAATGAGATACCAGTCAAAGTTAGTTTCTGAAAAACTACAACGTTTTTCGTTCAATAAATGTTTTTACCTCCCAAAAGACTTTTAAAAATCGACAGAGATGATAGGAGAGGGTACTGCGGTGGCCGAATCGCTAGGACATCCGACTCGTCTTCGCGGCCCTCGGTTCAAATCCCGGCGTAGGCGATGGTTTTAATTGAGAATAATATGAATTTGAACTTTCGTCGGCGGAATATAACGCATGATTGGACGTTAAGCCCCCCAGTGTGATAGGATTTGCTTTGCATTTGGGACCGCGGTGGTCGAGTGGCAATCCTAATCGTCATTTGCCACGCCTCAGGCTTTGGTTCGAATCCAACGTAGCCCATGGCTTTTTAATGGATACCAATATGAAAGAATTTTTGTAAATTGGTTTGAGTTTGGTTTGCATGCAATGAAGGCCCTCCAAACCGGGATGTCGGCTGTGTATATTGTGAATAGGAAGGGCTCTAGGGTGCTGCCTTGAGGGACAACCGCTTTAATAGCATCATAGGAAGAATTAGCCCCCGAGCGAAGGAGCAGTACCGGTCTATCAGATAGGAACTTATTATCAAAAGGTACGTGAAGTAAGCCCTTAAAGCTTAAACAGCAAACCAGTGCCTTACCCGACCATGTTGTATTATGGTTTAAACTTGCAGAAACCATACTGGTAGTGACGTATGATAAAAGCAATTTCAGCTATTAATATTTTGGTATTTTCAATGATGTAGCCTACTTTATTCCCATTTTCACCTTTTTTTTTGTTTGTGAACTAGTTTGCAAAAATGAGGACTGAGTCGATTTTCGTGTTTCAAAACTTTTTCACAACCCGACTCCTTCAGAAAAAAAGTAAATTTTCAGGAAAGACAAAAGACAGTACCTAGAAGTACATATACCACTTTGCGATGCGTTTTTCGTATTATAATCAATTAAAATTCCAACAGCTTAGCCAGGATTCGTACTCAGAGCCGCTAGAGTGGCAAATACAAGTCGGACATCCTATCCACTCGGCCACCGCATTCCCCCATTAAGTAAAGTGCTAGTAAAATAATTCCCGTCATAAAAGAAGGGCTTAAAGTACATCTAACAACCCGTTGAGTGTCGCGGAACCACCTTAAAAAGAAGGATTTACGGTCAAAGATTAGCTATTAACGCACTGTCTCATTAACTATAATAAAATCGAGAAAAAATTACTCAATTTATGATGATACGAAGAGAAAAAGGAATTCTGCTCATATCCTTCAGTTGCTGTATATTTCCAATCAAAGTAGACCTAAATGTAAATATTCATACATTTCAGGTAAAACTGGAAAGAACGTTTCTTTAGTTGTTTTTCTTCCGTTTACAACCGTATTTATTTTAATAAACCACTAGTGAAATTGTTGGTGAATACAAATTTAAACATAAGTTAATAGAAAATCTGGTAATTTAAGAAAAAACTGACATAAATGCAAAAATCCAATGAACAAAACATGTGGAACAGTTTATTGAAGACATTCGTGTTGTTCCTGCGATATACTGGGACATAAGTGTAATGATATTTTGTTAAAATTAAAAGAAGTGAAGCTTAGAGAGACTGGATTTCCTTCTTTTTCCTTCTCTTTTTGCATAACAGCAAGAACAAGAAGTGATCTTGTACTAAACTACTGTTGGGAAGAGAAGTTGATTCCACATATTGCTTGGTGTGAAACGAGCCAAGAAAAGTCTTCACGGTAGTAACTTCTTGAGAGTCAACCAGGCAACTCAGTTGAATCAATTAAATCCGACTCTTGTGAAACTTGTCAACTTGAAATCTTCGATGTATGAGTTTAGTGCTCTCATGTCTTTATTTTTATTTATTTCTTTATTTTTTTAATGACTTTATGCTTCTACATATTATCCAGATTCCATGTTGATTATGATTTTCAATTTTCATATTTTTGGGTGGAAAAGATGTGAAAGAAAATTACAGGAGGGGCGTGGGATTCGAACTCACTACCGCGGGGTCTACGAGCCGAGAGTTTTTCACGCTAACCATCGGCTAACGCGGTTAGGGCTTCTGACTCGTTTTTTCCACGCTAGCGGTTCTGTGTTCGAATCCCGGCATTGCCCGTAGTGTTTTAAATGATTACACTATGAAAAATGTATTGTAAAGTGGTTTGACCTCTCGACAGGGACACCCAACGGCCATTTGGTCGTTAAGCCCTCCTGTACGACAGGAATTGTTTTATTACTTTATTTTAGAGTGATTTCCTAAAATTTCTTTTACTGTTACTCGCCTGGCACACATTGTAACGACGATCTTTATGGAAGATGAGACGTATGTAAATATGCTACAAAAGACGTACAATATGAAAATTCCTTCGTCTCCGGATGATTTATGGAAAAAGGAGAGTTCATAAATTTGAAACAATTATTTAACAAAGGGCTCGAGCGGGCCGGGCTAACACCACAAAAGGCAATAAGCCGCCTTGCGGACAATATTTTTCAACTTTTTCTCAGATTACGAGCAAATGTAGCTTTAACCCTCCAAGGGCCCCAACAGACTTATAGCCGGTTAAAGCCCACCGTCCTGGTTTTATAGGCACTCACACAACACTTTTCCCTCGCCGCTTGTTCACCGTAAGACTGTCGGGAAAATAAAAAGTAGAATTTCAATTAAATTCCACTAACAAGCTGCAGCAATTTCACCCCTCCACTGTGTCTCCGACCCCTTTTCCCTGTTTTCGAAGAAGTTGAGCAAAAACTTTTATGACACAATTGAAGTTTATTACAAACCGCTGTTTGCTTCTTAATGGGCTTAATTCAATTTCCCTGAAGCGGACACTTGCGATATTATTAAAATTAAGCCGGCTCGACGAACAGAAAGTATATCGTCGCCTTCTGGTAGCCAAGAAAGTTTGCTCAATAATTTTTTTTTCTCTTTTCTTAAATTATGTCACTGAAGAATAAAATTGCTAACTACTTAAACGTTGCTTGATTTTGGAATGCATTAAAAAATTATTGGAATTTTATTGAATGTGGATAATGTTGTTTTCACCCTGATGATTTAATACTGTATCTTTTCGTATATTATAATTAATATAAAAATATCAGTCTAAATTGAAAGAAAATTTAAACTTTGTATTTGTATTGTATCTGTACCAAACACAATATCCGGAAGTTTGAAGGTAATTAAATAAAGAACAGTTTAATTAATTTTTGTTCACTTTTAAATTTTAATTAAAAGCCCTATTTCTTATTGTTGAAATACAAACATGCTTGCTGTTTGTTTTGGCATGCATTTGTTCTCACACTCTCTCTCTCTCTTCCTCGCTCGCTCATTCTCTCTCTGCTGCGTTTCACCACTTTTTGATAGCAGGGCTAATTTATTTGATTCAAACATGGCTCGCCAATGCATTTTTCATGTTGACGTCCTATTAACATTTTAGTCTGATAGTTGACAAAAAATAATCTAATTGTTAGTTTATTTGCCGACTTGGTAACTTATACTGCCTTTGCTGGCATACATAGCATAAAGAGATTTATGTGTATTGATTTCTAATCTTTTCTTCGTAGGAATTGTTTTGTACTTTTTAAAATCAGATACTTTGTTGGTGGAGGCCACTGTTGTAGAAAGTAATCGGATTTTCTTTTTGAGATTACTGGAATTTGACATGCTTCATTCTTCATTGATTCAAGGATTAGTAAGGCCCCCATCACGCCCGAAGAAAAGAACGAAAGATGAGATTTTGAACATAATATCTAGGAATCTTCTTCTTTATGTAAGGAAAAAGTGTCAAAGCGGAGATCTGAGCTTAAAATAAATTGGAAATGCCACTAATGCTTTGAGAATAGGACTCCTTTTTAAAGCATAATATTGTTTTTAAATGATTT
Source organism: Cimex lectularius (assembly GCF_000648675.2). Lineage (NCBI taxonomy): Eukaryota > Metazoa > Arthropoda > Insecta > Hemiptera > Cimicidae > Cimex > Cimex lectularius. Next base: position 55,167 of record NW_019392839.1, on the reverse strand, counting down.
AGTATACTAACATCCAATTCACGAATAATACAGATCTGAGTACGGATAAAGTATAATATTCAAATTTTTAAAATGATAATAATTTTTGTTATCTACCTTGGCACTTTTACTCTTAATGTCACACACTAAAAAACTATATAACGAAGAAAGCATGGGCTATATAATTTATAGGGGATTGCGTGGCAGATTAGGAGGTGGGATTCGAACCCATGACCGCGGGGTATACGCTATAAGCCGGGAACACACCCGATGCTACGCCATGCGACGCTACCCGATGCTACCCGACGCCTTGCCACGTTTTGGTGGGGTGTGCACATCTATCCGACGCAAGTACACGTCGCGTACAGTCCAGAGCGTTTATCACAATAATCACTGTCACAATCGCAACGCATCTTTTGTTCTTAATGCACTATTTTGAGCAAAACCTTGTAATAAATTGTTAGTTAAATTTTATGAGCACAACCATCTAATAAATTGTTCGTTAAACTTAATTGTTTTAAATAGTTACTCCTAACCATCATAATTAAACAATGTTTATAAAAACTTATGCATTTTTGATTTCGTTTAAGTTGGTTTACATTAAAATAACATGTTGTAATTAATATAACGACAAAATTACATGTACTTAGTTTGAAATAAACTACAAAAAATATGAGTGTCCTGTTCTGATGAGAGCCGACATTACAAAATTGTGTAATTTTACGAGCAAAACTATGAAATAAATTGTTAATTAAATTTTATGAGCAAAACCGTGTAATAAATTGTTCCAATTTTAGTATATGTACCGCCGACGCGAGTACAATAAATTGTTAGTTAATATCAAAAAATCTTATTGCGGTGTTTTGATTAATTTTCTACCAAACCATTAAAATTAATTATTTAAATAAAAACGAATTAATTTTTAATCACAGTTAATTTGGTTTATATTAAAATAAGTATGTTATAATTAATAATTACAACATTAATTAATAATTAGTAACGACAATAAATAATAAATAAAATATGTTATTTGAATAAAAATATGAGTATCCGGTTCTTTTGTCTTCGACTGTACTCGATGCGACCCGACGAAAATCTGGACAGTGGGGATCGCAGATCGTCGGGTAGGTGTGCACGGGGGTAATGCAACCATATGGAAAATTGGACTTTGGATTTGCGATCGGGTAAGTGTGTTTCTGGCTTTAGTCTTTCACGCTGACCACTCGACTACAACGGTTAGGCCGTCCCACTCGTATTTGCCACGCTTGCGGTCCTTGGTTCGAATCCCGACGTAGCCCATGGCTTTATAATTAAAAATAGTATAAAAAAATGTATTGTAAAGTGGTTTGACCCCTTCCGCGACATCCAACGGCTAATTGGATGTTAAGCTCTTTATGACGGGAATTAATTACATGACATCTCTATATAATTTATTTGTACATTTTTAAGTCTTGGTTTGCCAAAAATAAACAAAAGTGCTAAAATTAAATCACCCATTAATTTTCAACTTGCATACTAACACCGTAACGCAGATTTAATTAGATTTATTGTCAATTTGCGAGAAATAATGATCATAAATGCTATATTTATGTGAGATGGGTGAAGTTTTCTAATATGTTGAGATTTCCAATCCATGGAATGTCAACATTTGTTGATTGGTGTACCATCCGCGTTTGGTCATTAGGATATCTTTTGTAGTGGGTTTTTAATAATTTTTATTTACTTTGTGTATCTATAAATAGCTACCAAGATACCTTTAATGTCCAAGAGTGTAAGATTGTCCTTTTTTCATGTATCAGGTACGTAGTATTGGGTTTAGTTCCAGAAGTTGACCTTAAAATTTTGTTGGAAAATCTGATCCTTTGATCGTGATTGTTGTGCGTAAAAACTTTCCTTATAAAAGTGATTGAAAGATAATGATATTCAAGTAAAATAATCTTTTTTTAAATGTTTTTCTTTGTAGCCTGTATATATTACAAATGCAATCACAGTATGTTTTTTATAAGGTCACTACACTAATGCCAACGCCGCACCCGAAGGGCACATGCCATTAGAAACCAGCCTATACTGGCACTCAGTGTGAGGGATTAAGGAACAAGGTCTCAAGGCCATCGTCGATTAAGGCGTCGTGGAGGGTTCTCGGGATAGGCATGAGTAGGGAGGGCTCGAGCGGTCGTGTTAGGACGGACGAAAGTTAAGTGTGAATCTTTTGGAATCGAGAACGGAGGTTGTGAGGTTACTGACGTAGCAAGTAGCTTTGGTAATTCATATGAGGCATTTGATTGGACATGGGATGTGCTGGATGTTGGTACAACCCCACAGTTTCACTCCCTATGTCTAAAACTGGTTACAATAAAATCAGAAGAAATCAGACAAGCCTATACCTCCTCCACCTGAACATCCCGAGCGAGCCGCCTCCGCGAGGCCCATCCCGGACGCAGTAAACTAAACTGTGACAAAGAGCTCGCCAGGTGGAGTAGAGATGCGACCGTCTAACAGACAAAAGAACGATCATAGCTTCCGTCTATAATACAAAAAGCTATATAGCAGCGCAAGCCAAGAAGCTGCAAAGAGCCAGACATGGCTTAGGAGCGGCAAAACAAAAAGGCACAGACTATCGTCGTGTTTACGGGGCTTTACTAACAGTTTCTATATCGTAACCTACGTGACTAGTGTTTTTTTTTTTCAATTTAAAAATAAAAGAACTATTGGGAACGTCAATAACATTCTTTTCATGCATATGATAATACAAGAACATGTCTAACGTTTTATATTTTCGGTGAAGCTCGCCCGAAATGGTTAATTAAAGTTCTTTTGCCGTTCCCAACTTGCCAAATACAGAACCCAATTTTCACCTCGCCCAATTCAAAACATTACTCGTTATAGTGAAATTGATTAAACAAATGTATTTTTAAATTTTTATCGTTTAACCAGTGTGTTACGCAAATATCTAAGTAATTTTTTCATTTATTTGATAAATAGTCTCTGAAATATCCAGCCTAACAGAAACCTTCATATACTGAGAAGATATTGTTTTTTTTTATAATGAAATTAATTAAAAATTGATCAATTTTCTCAATTTTTACACAGTAGGTTTGGTTCTCAGCACAACTCTTAGTTTTATTTCTGCACAGGTTTTTTGGCGCACTTCAGCAAAACTTGGTTTTGGGTTACATCATTGATAGTCATAAACTCATAACCTTCCTGTCTACGATGAAACAAAGAAATTTAAATTCTTTAACATATTCTACATATAACCAGTCTATCATTTTTCTCAGCTTTTATACCTCCTTGCCATATCTTTGTATTGTATAATATTGTGTAAATAAAAAAATATACTCATGTAGGATATGATAAAGGATCTTTAAATAAAGACCTATTTACATGATGATAATTGTGAGAGTTGCTGTCGTAAGAGCGATTATAGCGAGCACTAACACAGCGTATTTTGATAGTTATTATCGTACAGTCATGAGAGGACTCTAAAACTACTTAGCGTGATAGTGGAGCGTAACTATCGCGATAATCACCGCTAATCTCATAGTCACTTAATTTCAATTTTCCAACTCTGCGGGAATTTTCATGTTAACATATGTTCAATTTTCTACAACTCTGTTGTCAAACAATTAACAGTTGAAGTAATTTTTGGATATTAACTTTCATATATATATATATATATATGTAGTGTGTTCAGTCATGCTGTTAAATTCTAGGGCCCCTTTCCGAAGAAAAATAGTTTGCCAGCGCGCCCCGCCCCCTCTTTTTGAATTCGATTAATCGAAGCCGACCGCTCACCTGTTGTTGTTCAGTTGGTAAAACCGCATGGCCGCCCTGGCTGGTCGAGTCGTTTTCGCCCTACCCCCCGCTTCTCATTTTCTGATTACCTCTTTTGGCGCTATTAAATGCTAGGTTATTTCTGCCCCCAATCTCAATACAAAACTATTCACACTCTCATTCACTCTTAAATACTTTCTTTCCTATTTTAATACCAATCCCTCATGGTAGTGGACTTCATATTTCACCGAAGTCCTCTACACATAATTATAAGGAATGTAATAGAGGATTCGGTACTCGATTACGCAATCGGCCCTCTCGCACGACACATACACGCCAAAAAGTACACTCTCTACAGTAAACGTACACTCTTCTAGGGTACAAACTGTCAGTACTATAAACAAAAAACAACCATGTTTCCTCCAAAAGTATCTGCCTCTCAAGCGCAATTCTCATATCGGGTAGCTCTCATATCCTTCAATTAAGTAGGACAAATTGAGCAATTTTTCCTAATTGCTGGACTTATACTCGGGCTTTGGCACAGAGCAAGTGCCCTTCTGTGAACCTAGTATGGCTTTAATCGGGAGAGGATTATCCCACCCCTACGAATCATATCCTCTGCGTGCCACCTATCAACAGCTTCTTGACTGATCCGACCAAATGATGATTGAGGATGACCAAGCGGGTGAACTTCTGGGGAGGAATGGGCGCAACCCGTATGGGTGGGTCTGTTAATCCCCGGGGACACCCGTTACCTATAGGGGAGAGCCTGACCACCTCTCCCCCTGAATTCACCCATAAGCACCGAAATGTATAGCATTCGAGGAGGATGAGACTACGCGGACGGAGTCCGTCGAATACGCACTGGGTAGTTGATGGGGAACGGAGAAATGCAACAAATAACCTATACCGTTCGTCCGACGTCTTGCCTTCTTGTGGCTCCACTGTCAAGATTTCTTCGGAGACTGAACAAACAGAGGATCACAACTGTTCATTCAGTGAAGTAGGAAATACTGACTGGGGCGGTTGGACGTTGGGCGTGGAGTGGGTGCGAACTGAAAAGTCGCCTCCGAAGCCCCCGGGGCCGGTTGTTGCCCGACCAACAGTAGCAAATACCACCTGGGGCGGGTGAACTTCCGGGGAGGAATGGGTGCAACGCGTGAGGGTGGGCCTGTGAATTCCCGGGGTACTCGTTACCCATAGCATTCACCCATAAGTATCTGAGAATGAACAGCTTCAATCCGAGATGTGTGCCGGGTGGTCACACAGTCTCGGATTCGTTCCTCGAGATAACTGGTGTCGACTCGATCGGCTCTTGAATGGCCATCTCATCTCGTTTATCCACCCAAAGGCGCCATACCCCATTAAATGGGTGGAAGAGTGTAGCCAAATCGGGGGTTACAACTTGAACAGGTGGGCCTTGTGTCCTCTCGGTCACTTACTTTTCTCAATTCAGGTCATATCAGGCATACTTCCTTGAGACCTCTTCCAACTCTTGGATACAAGGGGGTATCCAGGCGCAACATAATGGCGTAGCCTTGTGAGCGTGGCAACCTCTCTAAAGCACAGGCTGGATTCGGGAGGTCCGAAGCTTCCTTGTGTATCACCTTAATGGATAAATCACTGGATTCGTGTCGGGTTCCGGGTCGGCAGCGGACGGCCTCTGATGAGGCACCCGAGGGTTAGGGTACCAGATTCTGTCTGCATAGACAGGGGAGGGTGCATAACCATCTGAACTACGGGGTAGTAGAAAATGTTCCAAGTCCAAACTCTGCTACATGGCGATGGACTCGTAGTGGCTTAGTGGTGAAGCTCCTGGCGAGAACTTAATGTGAACAAGTTTGTTGCTAGTGGGTACCGTTATCGGTTTCCTTCCGAGAGCAGTATTCCTCTAGAGGGTGGTTAGACATTCCATTTTAAACAAAACCGCGACGGGTAGTTTTTACATTGGAGGAGTCCCAATACTCTGGCAGATAGAGTTGCCTTCTCTATCAAGGGAGCTCGCGGGACGACCCAGGCTGATGTTTTTCGATTTATGCTAGGAATGGACAAGCGGAGAGTGAGGTCCGTCTCGGCCCCGGGGGGCCGAGGCTGCTGCTACACCAAATCTTGCGGTGTTATAACACCCCTCCAGTCGTGAGGTGCGTCATCTCTCATCTTGAACGTCCGGTGGCTCAACTTCCATCGTGTAGATTTTAAACAGCGACTTTTTTTTATGTCAACCGAATAAGTAAATAATGCACGATGAATAACCTAGGTACATATAAAGTGGTTCCATTTCACCAATTCGGCTTTCTTCCTCATCATTCCAAGATCCAACAAGGTTTCAGAGTTCCGGAATTCGAATCCAGGACCATTAGGCAAGAAAATCGGGGTGGCAAATATTGAATCGGATACATAGTTCCCCCGGTATAATTTCTTTAAATTGTAATGCAATTTGAAGAAGAAGAAAAATAGTCGAAATCACTTGTAAAATTGTCAAGGCATTTTATCCAAAGATGAAAGTGATTTAATGCATTGCCATGTAAAAAGCGTTTCAAGTATCACAATTTCGATAAAACGTTGCTGAAGCCTCTCCTAGGGGGTTCGTAATTGAATATTCATTTAGGCGATAATTCACTACTCTCTCGTTGAGGGCTCCCCCGTCAAGTAATCAATGCATTCGAACAATGTAAATTAATATCGTGCTTTAACAATGGCCTAACATGTGGAATAGAGGCAGGCATCGAACCTCCTTCAAGCGTTTGGGCGGAATGTGAACAAGCCGAGTCTGCCGGAAGCTTCGAGAGTGATTTTCTTTAGGAGACGTTTTGTTTTTGTTGTAAATTTCTTTTCTTCCCTGTTGAAACCTTGTTACAATCTTGGTATCTATACACCTAACTATTAATCATGGTTTATTCTATAATGAATGGTATTATATCTACTCTGCACCAATAAAAAAGTGAAGCACTTTGAAACGTTCATTTTTTCTATGATTTAACAATGTTTTAGCCATAGTTCTTGCTCCTTTGGATATGATTCAATAATTACGATTAGTCGGAAATTATTTGTTTTTATCGCTGATTGTGAAACAAAACCGCTTAATTCTTAATGGGATATAAAATTTCCTCCTCATCAACATGGGCCTTTCCGTTAAAAATGCCTTATTCATTGCACTAGTTGAGAAAGATCAGAAACGAGGGCGAGTTTTAAGTTTGTCCGAAACAACGGTCCGTTGGGCATTCAAAGATACCTGTAGTAGACTAGTAGATGTCTTTCGACGAGCGATTTATCAGATTGCACACTCTGAGAAATCTCTTTCATTTTTCCCTGCGACCTCTCCCAACCCTTGGTTACAAGGGGGTCCGGGTGCAAAATAATGGTGTAGCCCTTAGAGCGTGGCAACCTCTCTAAAGCACAAGCTGGACTCGTGTCGGCCTCGGGTCGGCATGGAGCGGCGGGTGCTTTATCAGAGGCGCAAGTGGGTTAGGGTACCAGATCCTGTATGCATAGAGGGGGTGAGGGTGCATAACCATCCGTACTATGGGGTAACAGAAATGTTCCAAGTTTCAGCCCTTGTTATACTGGGAATGGACTCGTAGTTGGCCGTGGTGACACCTCTGGCGGGTACCTGGAGAAGAGGCTGTCTTCTATCTGTGACCTTCGCACGAAACTTACGTATGACCATCGTTATTCACCCGGCCTCACGGGGATGGATCGAACAATCGAGGCGTATAGCGTTGAGGACGCCCAGACTACGCTGACGGAGTCCCACGAATGCGTGAGCAGTGGCGGATGGAAATGGGTAGTGAATCGTTTGCTCCTATTCGAGTGCGCTGTGCACGCAGGTGTACGTTATCTGCTTGATTGGCGGCTTTTACCGTAGGCAGTCTCCTGTAGGGGGCGGTTAACAATTCCACATTAAACGAAACCGCGGCCGGAGCGGATCCTCAGAGTGGCCTTCTCTATCTACGGAGTGCGCGGGAGACCAGGCTGATGCATGGTAGCCCCTGTAGCCCTTTGCGCGCGGCATACGGTTCGATGCTTAATGCGGACTCGACCACTCGGAATGGACCAGCGGGTAGCGAACTTCTGTTGTATGCGGAGGTGCGTCAGCTCTCATCTTGAGAATCAAAACGTCCAATAAGCCTGGAAGGCTAGGTACGGACGTTAAAGATCCTCATTGTCCTTTTAAGGACGACCGAGTAGACGGGAAAGCAATGCTTCTGAAACGACTCAAAGACTTTGAACCGTTAGCACTGAAACAGTGAAGGAGACTTGCAGAAATGCGCCTATTGTCGGGACCCTTGGAGTTTGCTAGGGAACACCGACATTGGACAGACGTTGGAATGGAAACAAGTTTTTAGACGAGACTCAGTTGTCTTTCCGTCACCAGACTTCTTTGGATTTGTGAAGCATCTGTAGGGCGCTATAGCCAATGCAACATTGCTGGAAGAGTGTTTTTCGGACTTGGTTCAAGTAATAGGTCGTCAAAATTTTTGAGGAATATATGGCGTCATGTTCTCTTCCTATTGGCGAGCGATTCCATTTTATGGAAGAAAATGGAAGACCAAATGGCGCCACTAGTGTTATGCAGCATCTTCGATTCGAGGTGTCAATATTCACACTCTAAGATGACCAGCAAGTAGCACTTTGGGATGAGCTTGAACGTGGGGTAAGAACGAAGAATTACCCTCTTACAATCTTAGCTGAAAAGCTATATTAGATTTAATTAGATTGTAGTAGGAGCGCCTTTTACGACTTGCACACCACAACGTTTGGCCTATTGTGCAAGTCTACTGTTGTTTAGTGCCACTTAAGCTTAGGGCCTTTCACCAGATCACAAATATATTTCAAGGACTCCTGTGAGTATCGTTAAGGCCCGGGCTTTTTCTCTCCCAGGAAAAGGGCTGGAAGCCTTCACACCGATAGATGGCATGTTCTACTGTCTCTTCTCTTTTTTAGCAATGTCCGCACATTCCTATTTCTACCACTCCGAGGCTATATAAATGCCTCCGCAGTCAGCACTTCCAATTGGCAGTCCGACTATTGTTCTCGTCCTAACACGTCCTAGATGGTCTATGATGAAGTTTTTTCGTACGCTCTGTCCTGGACTATGTTCCTATCGAACGGAGGGTTGTTAATCCATTGTCTGATGGATCCATGTTTTTGGAAGTTTGGTATGTGACAAAAGGGTTCAGGGCCAATAGGTGTCCTAATCGAACTTTCCTAGTCAATTTATTGCCCTTGTGCCCTGGTAACCAGAGAACGGTAATTTTTCTTCCAATGTTTGAAGAGCGCTAATGCAACCCCAAACGCTCTGGACTTTACCACCGATTGCCCTCAGTGCCACGGCTGTCCGAGTAGACGGTATTACTCCATTAACAATATCTAGCAATTTAATCTCCATGGCACAGTGTTCAATAGCCACTGTCTCCGCATGAAAGACAATTGAATATCAACCAAATCTTATACGAATATTTCCGTAAATATCAGCTCCTGACCCATATTCCGTTTTGGAGCCATTTGTACATCACACCTCTTTCTCGCAGTCTGCTCTACGAGGTATTTTAATTTGAAATTTTGTTAATCAAATCTGAATTTAGGTGTCACTGCTTCAACAGGAATCCCCAGAACCCTATATACCTGAAACCCCCCCCCCGGAAGCTTTAGTTACTCCTTGTTATGCGAGTAGACTGTTGGAGCCTGTCCTCGGAATAGCCTATGCTAATGGAGCTGAAAGTTACATTAGATGAAATTTGGGATGAAATTCTTCAAGACGTGGTTAAAGGCTTAATTATGAGCATATTGAGAAGATAGGAGTGTGTTATCAGACAAAAGAGGATGTAACGCACCCTATTAAATATTAGGAATGTTATATGTTGATACACAACATTACTGTGAGAGGTATTTTTATTGTAATCCTAACCAAATCTTTTAATAACTACCTGAATCATAACAATTGAGGTGTTAATATTACATAAAGGCAAACACATAAAAAATTATAGTTTCAAAGAGCATCACTTATTTTACATTATCTATACAATTTTATTAAGTTCTTGTGGTTGAATTGACAAAAATCCTCATAAGATCGGATAACCAAGCAGCTATTAAAGCATTAGCGTGTAAAACAATCAATTCAAAATTCGTCAGTGAATGCATCTAAAATGTCCAAAACCTGGTGAAACGTGATGATATATTGGGCAGTAGGACTCAAGAGAATTTTGTGTCCAGAAAGAGCAGACTCACTTGCCAAGATGGATCTGCAAAACCATATAAATGTCCTCAACCGATTTCTAGGATAACATAAACAAACATGACGTCAGAAAATACAAAAGGAGAAGTGGATAAACTCTAGAGGTGCTAGACACAGTAAGCTTTGCTAAAACAACCTTCACCAACACTGGCGAACTCACTGCTACAGTTATAGACGGCTAAACTAACAAGAGTGATAGGCATCTGAGAAAACACCTACATAACATGAGTAATGACAAACAACCATATTTGCAGGCTATAAAATGGAGAGAAAGAAACAGATACCTATATCAACTTCGAATGCGATGCAACCATTCAATGGAGAGGTAACCTGGGTTACAATGAAAACTAAGTAAAAGGAATTTTAGAAATCAGTCAATGACCGCGTACTCCTTAGGATTGAGGTTCACTGAACTTAGGACCTAGGAAAATACAATAACCCAGAAAACGGTAGTGTTTAATCCTTTTTAAAAAGATAGTTCCTACTCACAGTAAGTTGTTTTGCAACGATCCTGACTTCGAGCCTTTTAGCTCATCATCAGGTTGAAGGACTTCTACAACCACGTCTCTCGACATGAATTGCCATGTTCCGTAAGGGAACATTAGAGGCTCTCAAAGAATTCCTCCAACTAATTAATTATCATCTATTTTATATTGGAAATTGGCAAAGATGGTTGTTTGAACTTTTTAGACCTAAAACTGTCCATAATAAACAATCTAATAGAAATAGACGTATATAGAAAACCAACGACTACAGACACAATGATACCAGCGGATTCTTCCCACCCATGGTCCCAAAAGGCAGCTGGTTTCATTTGGCTCATAGACCGGATGTTAAAACTTCCGCTAACACCTGATAACTATAAAAAAGAATTAAAAACTAAATATCAAGAAATATTTATTGATAGGTTGCTAGTTAAAAGAATAAAAAAATTAACTTTAAACGAATCAACAATGGGACTCAGCCACCCCACCACAAATGAATCATTAGGTTTCCGTTGCTTGCCATACATTGGTGAATTATCGGAAAAAGTAAAATTTTTAAACAAGAAGGTTTTAGAATAGCTTTTAGAAGTACGGCTTCACTTAAAAACATCCTCTCAAAACCTAAAGACAAAGTAGACAACTTGGCACAAAGCGGGGTTTACCAACTCAATTGTAATGATTGTGATATTAAATATATAGGACAAAGCAGTAGAGAAATAAAAACAAGAGTAAAAGAACACTTGCCTAAATCGAACAAATTTTCGGAATTTCAGGACCACCTAAAAGAAACAAAACATAATTTCAATTCAAATCTAAATAACCCCCGACTTCTTAGTATCATAATCATCTCCATCATCAAATCAATAATGAACAACATAATCAGAAAAACATGTGTGTAAACAAGAAACTGAATTTATGTGTACATAAAGAAGAACATATGAAGCATAAGTATTGCACTATTTTACTGGACATAATTTCAACAAGTCAAAAGTTCATTTTATTGTTTATATTCCGCATGCTTTCAATTAGCTTTTCGTAGAGATCTTTAATAATCAGAAGTATATGTTTAAAAAAAAGTAAAAAGATTTAAAAAATAAATGGATACACTGACATTATCAAATATTTCTTTCATGATCCCCTCGGGCCATGGTCAGCTGGACAAGGGTATTTGTCACTCAATAAAAGCTTTCGAAAGTTGCCCGGCCAAGTTAGCAAACCCTATTTTATCATTGGGCTACTTGCGATTCGTCAAAAGTTCTTAAACAGTTTTTCATTTTATCAATTTTTTTTATTCAGTTGACTGTCTTTTGTTCAGAACAGAAAAAAACACGCAAAAGGAAAATACAGATTATTTCACGATTTTCATATCAATAAACGTGGAGGTCTTATTTACTGGGTTTCTTCACAAAATGGTAATATTATAATTATGTACTTTATGACCCGGCCGGGCAACCAATTTTTATCGTTTAAGCTGACATTTAAGCTCAATTTACTGAAAAGCCACGACATATAGAAATATGATAGTAGCAAATATCGAAAATCGTATTAGTGAGCCACTCTCGCTAATCAATCAAAATAATAAATTCACGTGAGTCATTTTTGCAAATCGTTCAAATCCATTAGTTGGTCATTTTTTTTTTTTGTAAGTTTCAAAACATTTCTGGAGCGGACATTTAATTTGGAGCATTTCACTTCATTTCGGCATTCACGATTTGATTGATTGATCCAATCTTTGACTCATCCAATCTTTCAGGGAACAGTTGATATATATAAAATTAAAATAAAAACGAATTCCAGTTTGGTGTCGTAAGGGAGAATCCCGAAAAGAAACCCTTCGAGCATTTTAATTTAAGACTCAAAATAAAATTTACACCGATGGTTTGCCACCTGAATCAAACACCTTCCAAAACCTTTTCTCTCAAATTTTAAATATTTTCTACTCTTTACAGTCAATTAAGCTTAATCAACACGATCCACTTTCGGGCCGAGCAAAAAGGCGACTGATGTCATTTTTGTTTATCTTTCCTCTCTTTCGAGATTTTCCAGCTGACCCATCCACGAATCAGATTTGTCGTGTTTCTTCCTAGTATGAAAATTTGAAAATTTTAATTGGGACGGGCCACTATCACAGTTTCTTTCCAATTATTGTGTGCTGCTTTCAAAAGGTGTGTTACTAATAATAGTAGATACTGCTAATTTTAATATATGTATCATAAAAAGTAAATACATTAGAAATGTTGAGATGTTAGTCTTGTGGAAATGGAGGCATGAAAATGGTTATCTCTATTAAAATAAATGAGAAATAAAACACTGATGAACGCAAGAAAGAAATAAAAGTTAGAACTTTACACATTCTAAAAAATTACTAGTTGCTACTTATGTTCAAACTTGGGAACTTGGATGGCGGAAAGGGGCGAAAATGGAGAAAGGCGGGCTCCGGACGGCCTGGAGAGGTGATCAGGAGAGCGAAGAGCGCTTGGAGCGGAGAGGGCTGAAGGGTCGAGTTACTGAATGGTGGTAAAGACCAAATTCAAATTAAGCTGCAATCGGTGATGGGTATCGGAGTGATGTGGAAATCAGAGCTACAGCTTTTTTTGTCAGAGCAGTTTATGTTACTTACAGTTAAGTTCCCTCAGTAAAGTGAGTTAAATTTTTGATCAGCAAGCGAGCGGAGCCTCATCCTCTACCCCCTTCTTCCGATGCGACCTAAAAGATCTATATGTGGATTTGACCCTAATTTATTTACATGCCTCGGAGAGAACACACCCTTCAAGGTAGTTTCCTCTTTACTTATTTCTTCAGGCGTCATGTTTACCCTTCCGAAGAGCACGAAAGACATGCTCTGATGTCAATGCTTCTGCTTGACAGAGTCGGCAGGTTACTGTCTAAGTATTACTCATTCTTTTGAAGTGGTAATTAAATGGGCCAGTATAAAGACCAATTATTTTCCTTAGTCCCGGCCTACTGAGTATTTTTGTTTTCTTGGTTTGAGAAGTCAATAAACTTCTTTGGTTGTTTCGTACTGTTGAATTTATCCAGTGTGTGATTCTTTCTTTCATCATCCATTTGTTCAGTTCCGCTCTTAGCATGATTTGGGACATGCCAATTTCCGCTCCAATGGGTGTGAATGCTACTCTTGTTTTTGTTAGCTTATCAACCAGTTTATTTCCTTCGATTCACTCATATCTTGGCACCCATATGCCAGGTGGTTGCTTGATTAGTGATTTATTTAAGCTCAAATCTAGACACGCATGTACATACATGCACCCGTGTAAAGAATTGAGCATATTGATTCTTGCAGTCCACCGGCAATTCCAGCTTTTGTAATTTATGATGAATAATATAATGACAATCAATCTCAATCCAAAACCACGCACACTTACTCTACTCTGTGGGATACTACATACTCCTCCGTCACCCTTTATAACTACTGTATAACTAACTTAATTGAGGGTCGATGAGGTACTCATTATTCTTATAATAAATACAGTCAGTGTCAATATAAAGTAAGAAACGCAAGATACACAAAAAATCGGAACAGAGGACATATACAATATTCGCTGCCATGGACAAGTACAATTTTACATTGGGTCGCATTCCTACACGCTCTTTATAGAGCTTCAGTGTACTCTTCATTACTTACTCCTTCACACACTACACATTCGCCACAATAAATATATTCACTCTGAACGCACACTAGAGTACACAATAATATCAGCACTATGTGCAATAAAACAATAGTATTTCTTCTAAGAATCGGAACAGGAGACTCTCAAAACGATTCCTATATCGTATGGCATGTTTACCCGCTCTCTATATGGAGACAAGGAATTGCACCCTTGGTGCGACACATTGAACAACCTGTCTCTTCATGCCGGACAAATACGCGGGCTTTGGCGCAAAAATAAATAAAGGCGTATTACTATGGGGTTTCCACTGGGGTCGCAATGTCATGTAATATTGAGGTTCTTTAGTGTGAGCGTCTAGCCGTCAGGCCTTATCACACATTTAGATTCTCAATTTAGGAGCGCCTCACCTCCGCGCACGGAAAATCTGTTGCTTCCGTGAGGTTCGGTGTAAAAGCTCACAAATCTACAGACTAATCGATAGACATGCTGACTTCTCCCGCTTGCACCTTCCGAGGGAGTAGGTTAACGTTAATTTAACCAGTGCCGCGCGTAAAGGGATACCCAATAAGTGGTCGAAATGCATCTGCCAAGTCTCCCATGCACTCCCTAGATAGAGAAGACAACTCTATCTCCCTGGGTGTAGGGGCTCCGGTAGCGTCGAAACCTCCGGATACGCTCCGGCCGCGGTTTCGATTTTAGTGGACTCTCTAACCACCCCCTAGAGGAGACCATGTCTGCGGTAAAGACAGCTCAGATGGCCGCCTCCGACAAGCACCCGCTTGTAATTATATCCTACCATACCACACGCATTCGAGGGACGCCGGCAGCTTAGTCATAACTCCTCTCTGGCTATACGTTCTCGGCAATCCGATCTATCCGATTCCCACGAGGTCGGGAGATAATACGGAGGTCATACGCAAGTACCCATTCAGCTGGGCTTGAACTTGGAACGAAAATACGCTGCCCCGCTGTTCAGATGGTTATGCAACCTCCCCCGTCCGTATATATATTAAAAATATGCCTCTGATGCACCCTCCGTTCGCTTAGCTCTCAAGCCAGCAACTCCCTTAACGCGTCTCGAGGGACTAGGTAGGCGTAGTTTTAACATCCTCGCACGCTATGCGCTTCCTTGGTCCTATCGTCCAAATCCATTCAGAGGCTACTTATGGCGACCATGCGCGCCAGGAAACACTTTACGGGGTGAGGATGACCGTACTTCTATGAATCATATCCTCCGAGGAGCGCCTATCGACATCGCTCTTGATTCGTGAGAGATTCTCTGCCTAACGCCGCTGCCACTTTTGTTATTAATAAATGTTATAGCATTTTTAGCGTCGCGTCAGAAGGCCGGATCGCGGTGGTTAAGTCCGGAGATTGGGACCCCCCGGCCATAGCCATCTCGTCTTCATTTTCATTACCCTTCAGACCTATGTGTCCGGGTACCCATGTAGGCAGAGACTTCGTCTCGGTTCTCCTCAAGCGCGTGCCAAAACGCATACAATTTAGCCATGTAAATGCTACAGCGTGATCCTCCTTCGCTAGTCTTAGACACGATCGAAGACGAGGCGAAAACCTTTTTACTTGATGTTACATGATTACGTTTTCCGAGAGGATGGAGATATGTCAGGCGCTCCTCAGACAATAGTTAAATTGAAGGTGAAGGGGCTTACCGCCTTCAGTGCAGTCTGAGAATACATAAATTCTATGCCCATTTTAATCCTTTTTGAAGTATTTCCTGTGCACAGTTCTTCTGAATGATCTCAGTTTGGAAACGCTTTTTTTCGCACAACTTGGGTCTTTGATCCTGCCCCAATTTTAGATCCATCTAATCATAATGTGCCCGTTTGTATAAACCATGCAAGAATTTTTTTTTGTCAAAATTGAACTAAATCTACAGACTTAGTCGAGCTGATGTTAAGACATGAAGACTTTGACCCCCTTTGTCATAAAATTAGGATGGGAATACGAAATTAATATTTGCTTGAAAGTTATTTCGATAGTTGCGGCCCTCTGGTACAGATTTATACCTGCTAATCACGCGAACTGAAACAATGTTGGTCAATTGCATTAGGCGCACATGACTGACGTGCTGCGGGTTTTCGACATCCTCGGAAAAAGTTTTATATTAATCTTTGAATGTACCTCGGAAAACCGTTAATTGACCTCCCAGTTTTGAAAAGACATAACCGCTTAATGCACAAAAAATCCCCCCCAAAAAAAAACAACTCTTTCTTGCCGTTCGTAGGTTAGATAACAGAACCGCCAAGTGCACAGTCGATTTAATTTCCATATTTTTACTAAACTGTTAACAACATTATATAAAGTTGGAAGGTAGTAGTTATAGTCGATTACCATGGCAAACTGTAGGCTCAAACCGTAGGGAAGAGCTATTTGAATCGGTCCCTTTTATATTTTCGTTAACCCTATATCGATTTTCATTGGAGAGTTCACCTGCTTGGCCGTCGTTTTCTGGTTCTCTCGTCTAATTGTTTGACATAGTTTCCAAGAATGAATGTATTTTAACTATATATGTATATTGTATAACTTGTATATACATAAAGTAGGTGGTTTGTGGGCCGACAAACAGCTGAGGTCATCATCGGCCCTCTGCGTGTTTTTCTTCATTTTCTGTTCTTTCGCACGTATTTTGTTTTAAACTGTAGCCATTCGAGCATCTCGATCCGTTACTGACTCTTTGCTTTCAGACTATTTCGATATCCTAAACTGCTAACCTTTCGTTCTAACCATAGGATGTCAAATAGAAAATAGAAATGGATGGATGGGATGGGATGGGATGGGATGGGATGGGATGGGATGGGTTGGGATGGGATGGGATGGGATGGGATGGGATGGGATGGGATGGGATGGGATGGATGGATTAATGTGTCCTAAAGATCGCGGCATGCAAACAATTTTCGGACCCACCATCTTCTTTGATTTCTTTTATTTCTATTTTTAATTAATAATAACCATGACAGAGAAAACCCCTTGACGCCTATCTCCTGAGACATTTTCTAGGGAACTGCCTCTCTAGTGTTGACGCGACTTATTGTTGCGGGGCAGCCCCCAAACAGACTCACAACATTGAACCGGGGCTTTTCCAATAAAGACGCACAAATACGACCCTAGTGTGGACAAAGCTTAAAGTAGTGCTTAAACAGTAGTTCCTTTGTTATGATCAGGTAGACAGCTGATTGCTTACATTATGAAATTTCGATTGAAACCGTTTAAAATGACCATGGGATGGGATGGGATTTTACTAACTTCTGGCATCTTACAATTTAACACAAAAGAACATCAAAACAAACAACAATAAGCCTTCAAGGACTGTCATAGCTTTATTATTGGTTCTACCAATCGCCACGCGCAGCATTGCGGAAAAATTAACGTTTAACATGCTAAGAAAAAAGGGGGCGTTCACGATCTTACTCGACATTTCTCTATTCGAGTTAACACGAGTTAACATCTTACGAACATCGTGAATACTCCTAATGTATAAGTATCGATGAGTGTTAAAGGAAAAAAATTCTTCCAAATTACAGAAGCTATTTTCTTTTCTGATTTTTTCTGGATTCTAATAAATATCGTATAAGGGTTTTGCTTTCAGCTGTACCTCCTTTGGGGAAAATAATCGTACTTACCTTTCCCTTTAGAGCGACACGGGTATGTTTGTATGCAAGGCCGTATTTTCTCTAGGGTAGAAGACTAAGAATAAAGGACGAGATCCATATTAAATACATTTCCTTATGCGTCTCTAGCACAAATGCGTCCGTTTTGCTTTAATTGTCAAACCATTTCAAGTTTTAAGCTTTTTTCTTTGGTTCATTATAATAATTATTTTTTAAATTAAATAGCAACAACAACCAACAACTAAAAAGTTGAAATCTTTGACATAAACGAATTTAACTTTATAATGCGAAAACTTTGCGTTACCAATTTGCATAATGTTTTTCCGTTTCCACTTAAACTTCTAAAATATCTTATTGTTACGTTGCATTTAAAATTAAATAATACTTCATAGTCTGTCTTTATAATTTAGTTTAACATTTAAATTAGCAAATATTTAAATTTGTATTTAAAAGTCTAAATATCTTTTGACAATTTAATTTAGTAAAAAAAATAGAAAAAGAAATCGTAAACTTTGATCTGTGGATGTACGAGAAATGTATCTTTACACTTTAAGCTAGGAGAAACTGGAGTCCGTCGTACAATAGAATATATATTTCGCCATGTTTACACACACAGGCACACATGGACGGAATGGAACAAGCTCCTTTGCACATGAAAGGAAAAATATATTTTTTTAACCTATCGCCAATGTTTTAGTCGTCCATATTTCATACGTGTATTTTAGGTATAAAAAAAATTATTGGTAATCATATTTTTGTTTGTTTATGAATTCAGAACACAAGCTGCATGCTTAAAGATGGTTAGGACGCCCGACTATTATTTCCCACTCTTGCAATCTTGGGTTCAAATGTCGGCGTAGCCCATGTTTAATTGATTATAGTATGTAAGTATGTATTGTAAAGTGGTTTGACCCCAAGTTCGCCCCATCTCACTGGTTGTTGGACGTTAAGACCTACTGTTCGATAGGTTTTACCTCATTTTACTTATAAAACGTTTATAATTTAGAAGTATACGTTAGGAGATTATTCTGCATGTCAAACAGGACGAAAATGTCTCTACTGTCTATAGTTTGATTCTCAATTCTATTCGAGATATTTACTTTTCGTGTTACTTCAACCTTTCATGACTTTTACCATAAAGCCCCTGTATCTCATAAAATGTTAATCCAACTGTAAATTTGATTACATTAGCAAGCAAGTAGAGAGCACTAAAAATCCTGTAAGATTCGTGTTTTTAAAATTTTTTTTTTATTGTAACCTTAATAAAACAAAGTAGAATGTCAGTTAGAACATAAACTTTTAAATAATTTTATCAGATTATTCTTAATTGTATAATTACTCAATTAATAATACACAATTTTTTCAAAATGAAGATTTGCCTTACAATTGGAATAAACGGGGGCGTCAATGGCCGCAACGTTTAGGGTTTGACACGGCGCTCATCACTGTAAGGTAAAGGTCCGGGGTTCGAATCCAGCGGCCCTGCATTCGAACCCGAAATACTTACAAATGGGCTTTTTTCAAAAACACCGGCACCCGAGGGTTGATATGACCTCTGCTGTCGCGAACCCTCGTAAAAAAAATGGAATAAACGGAGAGTCGAAATGAGAAGTTTGTGGCATGGGCGATCGAAGTCACGGTAGCTGAAGTGGTAGAGCAGCGGCGTATTTAGCCTAATGTCGTTGGTTCGAATCCCGCCTGTGGCACATTTTTCATTTCGAAAAAAATCGTGTATTTGGACAAAGAACATGGACAAACTTTTAATATTCTCCTAAGTTCTTGTCGAAAATTTAAGCAAGATTTTTTTTGATAAGTAAATACTGACAGATATTTTGCTCACAGGACAGTTGGACCTACTAACGAGTACTAAACATATGTACTTAATTTCTCAAAGTTCATTTATCACCAGGAAAATTAATTATAACTAAGTATAATTAAATTAATTTTAAAGATTTGATTTTTCGTTATTAATTTAAAAAGTCATTAATTGCTGACGTTGATGTTGAAACTGCTATTAAAAATAGTAAAACTATTACAAAGTAAACAAAAAAGTCTCTTTGGTACAATATTAAACATAAGAAAAAAAAACTATCATCTAAAAAGTAAATTAAATGTTCAAACTGACCACCTTCTTACATAAATATGTAAGTTTATCATTTTTAATTGGATTATTTTTAAGTTTATTAAACATGAAAATATGAATAATTCTATAATAAAACTAAAGTTACTAGATTTAAGTTTGTTATCAGATTTCGATAGCTTAACCCTTTCATCACTGATTTCCTCTCAGCTCATTTTCTGCAACATTCATACAAATCTCACTTTTTACAACTCCAATTTAACTCCAACTTCTTGAAAAATTTTGACATCACGATTTCAAGAGCCGTATTGCTTAAAACCGATGGAACAGAACGTGTATCTTGAGAAAGAATGATATCTCGTGATGCAAAGTACAACACGACCCCAACATGCGACGCGAAATCCGTACCACTGTCACAACGCCATGCGTTTGTTAGCTATGCTGCGTTGCATCTCAATGTGCGCTAATCCATTTACTTCCTTATGCTACAAAAGTAGACGCTACAACGCGAACGTCACACGCGCCGGTCGTGCCTTAATATATGTCGTGCCTTACTACTCTCAAGAGTTCATCCTGTTTCTCTTTTCTCATGAGACGATCTCATAGAAAGAATTCCGGAATCCTGTGCTCTTACACGAATAGAGAAACAGGATAAAATCTTACGAGTAGTAAAAACACCTAAATCAGATTCCCCTGTTTTGCATGAACCTTTTCAGCTACAAAATGCAATATCTTGTCATCTTACTGGTGACATGTTATTTTTTTTACGACGAATCCGATTTTTGGTTGTTCTCGTAATATTAAGTAATTTCTATCATTAAAGAGAGGCGGGTCTACCTACCCGTTGGATGTCGCGGACGAGGGTTCAAACCAATTTAAATTTATTATAATCAATTATAAACCCATGGGCTCTGCCGGGATTCGAACCCAGGACGGTCACCGCGGCCCGTACACTGCAACGTAAAAGGACTCTTTTGACACCTGGCTATGAACTTAGATAAAAAGAACTAACAGACGGACTGGACGGAGCGAAATTTGCAGAACCTACATATTTCTGGGCGAACACAGGCACTCATCAACACGACCTGGTGAACCATCCAAACTTGACACGATTTACACTGGTGTGGACTTTGATTTTTTATTGAAAGATGGGATTTTTTCGACGTCAATGATTGCAATTTGCTAGAGAGCATTTTTCAATTCTGTCAGAGTTGGAAGAAGATTAGATTACAGATGTTCGACCAGGTCTCCGAGGAAAAAATGATCGAAATTATTTTTTTTTTAACTATTGATCTTATTTAACTGTTGATTGTAAAAGAAGCTGATTAGGTTGAAATTTAATATATTTCTAGGAGGTGTGTAATTCGATCTTTTCGCACCAGTACCTGGCGTTTTGAAGGTAAAGCGTTTAAATAAATCACGGGAAGGATTGATGGATTTCATTTGCATTTTAATTGGAATTTCTAGAGCCAATCCCATGCGAGAAAGGTTATCCTTTCTCAATCGAATGTCTCATAAAATTGCACTACGTTATTGAAATGTGTCCTCAAGAACATTGGGAATTTCGCGTCTTTTGCCAAAATTTCTATTTTCTGTATTTTCCTGCAATATCATTTACGAGAGAACAAAAAACTCGGGAATAACTCCGAGTACAAAGAGTTACGTTTTCTTCTTAGTAGATTAAGACCATGCAATTCCCTATGCGACGGAATTAGATAATAACGTTCAATTATATAACTTCCAACGCTACCGAACTTCTTTTGGGTATGCCCCCTGAAACATCGGTTAAAGCCGGGAACACACTTACCCGATGCAACGGCATGCGACACTACCCGATGGATTAATATTAAGTTATATTATAAGTTATGTTATTAATAAGAGCTTATAGGAAGCGTCGGAGGCCTCAACGGTTTAGGCGTTGCCACGGCGTTCATCACTGTAAGTAAAGGTCCCGAGCCCGACATACTTACAAATGGGCTTTTTTTGAAAAACATCCGGCACCCAGAGGGTTCATACAACCTCGTAGTTGAAATACCCTCGTTAAAAAAATAAACTTACATTAACTTAGAGCTCATCAGTAAATGATTTCTTGGGGTCTTCGACTATACTCGGTGCTACCCGATGCAAATCCAAAGTCAATTTATCCATAAGATTGTATTACCCCTGTGCACATCTGCCTGATGCTACGCTCTGTGATCCCCCTGTCCAGATTTTCGTCGGGTAACATCGAGTACAGTCGAAAACAAAAGAACCGGACACTCATATTTTTATTTAACTACATGTATTACTGCTTGTAATACATGCACCAAATTAACCGAGAACAAAAATTCATTAGTTTTTATTTAAAAAAATTAATTTTAATGGTTTGGTAGAAAATTGGTCAAAAAACTGGAATACCATTTTTTGATATAATGAATTTAACTAACAATTTATTACACGGTTTTACTCATAAAATTTACGTAACCATTTATTTCAGGGTTTTGCTCATAAAATTACATCATTTTCGTCGACTTGGGTCAGAATAGGACAATCATATTTTTTATAGTTTATTTCAAAGTAAGTATATGCAATTTTGTCGTTATATTAATTACAACATTCCTATTTTAATCTAAACCAAATTAAACGAGATCAAAAATTTGTAAGTTTTTATAAAAAATTATTTAATTATGATGGATAGCGAGAAAGTTTATCAAAACACCGGAATAACTTTATTTAAAACAATTAAGTTTAACAAACATTTTATTACATGGTTGTGCTCATAAAATTTTACCAACAATTTATTATAAGGTTTTGCCCAAAATTGTTCATTAAGAACAAAAGAGGCGTTGCGATTGTTATAGTGATTATTGTGATGCAGGCTGTGTAACGTGCGCTTGACGTCGGACAGATGTGCACTCTAACGCCATGCGACGCTACCCGATGCTACCCGACGCCTTGTCACGTTTTGGTAGGGTGTGCACATCTATGCGACGTCAAGCGCACGCCACGTACAGTCACACAGCGTGTATCTCAATAATCACTATCACAATCGCAAAGCCTCCCTTGTTATTAATGAATTATTTTGAGCAAAACCATGTAATCAATTGTTAGTTAAGTTCAATTGTTTTAAATAAAGTTATTATTATTATATTAAGCGTTAATAAACCATGGGACTGTCAGTTTAACAAAAATTTTAAATACTTTTTAATTGTATGCTGATTTGACCTCATGATGTGATTTGGCAAAAGGAAGGTATTGCATTAATTTTTTTTATTTATTTTTTATTCAGCAATGAACTTTATTATCATAGTAGCATTTAGTTATTTGATGGGGGGAGAGAAAGTTAACTTACATAAAAAAGAGGGTCTGTTTTATCTGTTGTAAAGCAGTCGGAGAGGGCTTCGCCATCTTTCCAACTCGCTGCACATTTACTATTTTTCACAATCATCGCTGCACCAGTAATCTGTTGTCAGCATTTGTCTCATCAAGCCAAAAGGAAAGTAAAGACGAATATTAGAACTCTTTAATCTTCCATGCGCAATAATCAGAACCTTTGTCAAAATGAATGTTAAGTTTTAACATGTAATTAGTGAGGGAGAAGTCCATTGTTTGAATGAATGTATGTTCATGTCCATATGAAATTCAAAAAATATATTCGTTTTTCTCATCTATCAGAAAGTTTCAAATTATTATAATTTACTTTCAGAGGGAATTTTCAAAAATTCTATCTTGAACACAATGTGGCAATTTGCATTAAGAAATTCGGAAAACCCTGATCCAGCATTTTTATTTTCATAATTATCATTGCAATATTTATGCTCCATTCATCATTAAAACACTTCCAGAAACGTTGCTATAAAGGACCACTTATTTCCATAAATTATTATATTATATTATGTGTATATATATTATATGATTGATGATATATTATATATAAAAATTTAATTTCAATTTAAATAAAACACATTTGTTTTTTAAAAAGTTTTCAACTTTTTATTCTTGGAATTTTGCGTATTAAAAAACTAGCTTCCTTACGTATTTTATGTAAACATAAAAAATTCATGAACAAAAATATTAAAGTCTAAACGGAAATGAAGACAATATGGATTTAAAAACGTATTATTCAAATGAATTCCTCTTTAGTATCTTAACATGAAATCCTACCTCACCAGTCGGTATATACACCATGCTACAGACTGAGGGCCGGCAACGAGTTCTTGGAATCAACAAGCCAGCGCCCAACAAGGAAACATTCTCGGCCCCATCCTGTACATCATATATACTGATGACCTACCTATTAACCTTAATACCTACGCGAACGATACCGCAAATTTGACTTGTAACTCGAATCTTATCCAAGCTACATCCAACAACCAAGAACAGCTTGAGCTCATCTAAGACTGGTGCGAAAAGTAGAGGAAAAGACTGAATGTAGAAAACATAGATCAACAGTTTTGCATGAACAACAAAGTGATTCATTCAAGTCTAATACTTACGACTATGCCGAGGGACTGATATGGAATTTCAACAGAAGACTTATAAGACTACAACTTAACGAAGACTTGGACAACTGAAACGACTTCTAGGACCGAAATCATTGTTGACGGTCAACACTAAATTAACCTTATAGAAGACTCTACTACGACCACTATGGACCTACAGAGTGGAACTGTGGGGTTCTGCCAAGCCATACACACCCAGCGCATCCAATCCCTTCAATCAAGTCGTCAAAGTTCTCTACGACGTCACTATGCTCATTATCCGCAACGACCTCAAAAGTTTGTCAACGAACTGATCCGTGCTTGATTCCAAAAGTTTCACACCAACCTCTGAATCCGCTAACTGTTGAGCCCTATTTATACATTCCCAACCGGAGAGGCCTCCACGTTGTTTTAATCGAAACCTCTTTCTTCCTCATCCCTCCAACTGAGTGCCAGTGAGTGATAATTTGTAATATGTACTAATATGTATAGGCTACAAACAAAAACTTTTTTTCGTTTTTATAATAAACATGCGTTTTTTTAATTACTATTTTTTGTGCATCATATGTTTAGAAAACTGGTGATATCGGATTCTTTAGTTTTAAAACTTTAGTTCTTAGACGGGTCCTAATCCTCTGCTCTTATCTATCGGTTCGTTCGAGTCCGACAAGAATAAGATTACTCCGGTTCATGCTCTCCGGTCACGGGAGTACTGCAGGGAATTGTACTTGGATGAATCCTCAATATCCTTTAACCCTTTCAGGAGGGTGAGCGTTCTTGCCTCTCCGAATGGGGTACTGAGAGCCAGGCATCAGTCCTTACGTAGCGTACCTCACTAGGGGAACGTAGAGCGCTGACCGTGGAAATTAAGGAACGCTGTTTTCTCTAAAAAAAATATTTAGCCCCTCCAAACGTGGTAATAAGGCTTAAACAACACATCAAAACATACACATTCATACTGATATATACCTAATCTAAGTTAGGTGGTATTTAGAGTACTCAATTTCCACTGATATAACACGCTCATTCACGCTAATGAATACATTCATAGGAAACTTAATTATTTGCACAGTATGTACAGTTAAAAAATTGTCCTATTAACCTACTTTGGGGTGTCTATATTCCGCGATCCGACAAACCTACTCACACCTACTGAAACTCTTATACTAATAAATACATTCATACAAAAACGAAACCTTTCAAACAGTATGAATAGTTACAAAATGGTGTCTTATCCCGTATTTGATATAATGACGCCGTCACGCACCAAATCACACTGTAAACATATAACAAGGAACCAAATTTGATGTTCTGTTGAGTATTCTAAATAATACCACAAACCCACCAACACATAACACAACTTAAAGTGCGACCATATGCTTTTTACGCTTCAGTTATCTAATCAATTTCTTGCTGCAATCATTGCTATCTTTCAAAAGTTATTTCAGAATCGTGGATAGGCTGCACCTTGTCCATGGCAGTGAAAATATTCTAATGGAATATGTTTTCCATTTTGTAGTGCGTCGTACTAGCGGCAATCGAAGAGTATCGGTTGAGGCAGCCTCTCTTCGATTCTGTCTGGTTTTTCCATTTCGATTATGTCAGCGTGAATCCAATTGAACCGTGTTTTGTCATTTTGGTCTTGTTATTTTATATTATTTTATGTGCTGAAAGTTAGGTTATTCAGGTGGCACAGGACAGACATTAACGGCTTTCCCGTCAGGAGTTCAGCGGTGACGTCAGAAGATACCATGTTCACACTTGACATCTTATCCTTCAATGAAAACAAATTGTGCTCTTGAATATGCATATCTGTACATGAAAAACCTTTAAAAACATCAATTACGGTTCTTTGAAGTAAAAGGAAAGTCAGAACCAAAGGGACGAAGAGGGAATTTTTCGACGTGAAAGGGTTCAATACTTTGTTAAATATATATGAAACCTAAGTGGGGAGAATAAACGTGGGAAATGCCGGTGAGGGTAGTGAAAAAGAAGATGTTCATTCGTAAGAGAAAAAACAGGTAAGGTTTAATTGCGGCAAAATAGAAGAGATCTGAAAGGCGAATGTTTTATTGAGAGCAGGACATGTTTGAAACCATCTCCAGGCCTGCGTTTTGAATAGAATTTGAATTACCCTTTGTTTATGAGAAGTTTCGCCCTTGGTTTTATTTGATGTACTTTTGAAAAAGTGTTAAAATTTGCAAAGAAAAAAGGCATCTAATAAAATAATAAATAAGTTTTTTCCTTATGAATATTCTTGCCATCATCAAACCATAAAAGTTCAAATATCCTACGCACAGCTGGGTAATATTAACGGCAGCAATATAGACAAACTCTCCATTTTGGCCAACCGGAATTGTTTTAACGCCCCTTCTTTATGTTTCATTACACCCTTGATATTATTTTTTAAAGTTACACGAACTCAAATTGAAAAATTAACCCTTTAGAACTTGGATCATTAATAAGTTATACAGTTTTGAAGTTTTTTCGTTGGCTCGAAAACTGTATGCAAATTTAATAAAATAAAATATCAATAGTATATGTACGTTTTTAAATAGCCATCATCTCACATTTTGCTCGTGCGCAGTCGTACCACTGCCTCGATCGCGATGAAATTGTTACGTACTCCCGAGAGACGACATGCTTCACAGACCAAATATACCACTCAATTTCCACCAAATGATACCATTATTTAGTGAGATACAGCTGTGTGTTTGCGCATACACATACGCTCCAGTTAATCCAGTTGCTGTAAAATTCATAGAGGATCACCTACAAACCAAACCGCATAATCCACACTTCTAGTAGGGCCTACGTTCTAACCCCGCTGTCCAACAGGTCGCGAGGCCAACCCGGTTTAATCTCCTGGAAAAATTATTGGGGATAGTTCGCGTTGTTAGGTTTAAAACTATTGGATTGAGGTGTAATGAAAAGGATTTGTAGAATTTTTGTATCGGGATTTGATGATTATCTTTTGCAAAAGGATTTTTAAGGACTTTTGTGATTAGATAGGTAGAAGGGAGCGTTTAGTATTTTTCAGAGGATTTTGGATTGGGAAATAAGTGTACATGATAGTTGGAATGTTTGAGCCCTGCAGTTAAATGCCGTATGTACAAATGGGTTTAGTTATCGTCACGTATAGCAGTCGCTTGTTGTGAAGCGTCAGCTTTGATAGTTTATCTAGTAGTTGTAACAGTTTGTGCTTTAGTTTTGTATGTGGATTCCAAGTACATTTGTCCATACATCCTGAAGTAGCGGATAAGCTTAGCTATTGAAAAGAATATACGATGTAGAAGTGGTGGTATTTTTCCAGTAGGATATGTGTTGGCTTTTGTCAACCAATTTATTTCTATTTTTTTCAGCCAAGGTTCTATGTTGAATAGGTGAAACCGTAGGTAGAAGCCATGTGAAAGGTCGGGATTTTTATTAGAAGAAAATTGCAGTACCATCTGCGAAAGTGTGAATGAGTAGGTAGATCAGCGGTGTACGTGGAGCGCAGAATAGGATCAATGTTACTACCCTGTGGGAGTATAGGCTTAACAGGATAGAAAGCAGAAACGGATGTTCCCTGGCTGACTTAAAAGAAACGGTTGTTCGCTAAGTGGACTGTATATGAATGGGTAAATAAATTTATAATTTATATTAAATTTTAAAGAGTGAATCCGAGGAGGGGATTGTGATACATTTAAGTTTGCACTTACCCCAACGAGTTCAAGCAGTTCGGCCCCATTCGTCCTCTTCTTTCTTCGACTAGGTAGGGCCGCACAGTCTCCGGCGGATTCAGACGTTTGGTACCGAACTCTTAAGGCACCCGGGCAATTAGAAACTATCAATTGCGCAAAACACGAGTTTAGATAAGCAGGTACGATAACGATGTTCTCGGCTTTGGCTCTAGGCAACAACTGACTCGCCGACCGGCCGGAGACCTCCAGAAGGGTTCAAAAGGGCGATCGGCCTAAACAACGGTCATTAAGTTATGATCGGAAGATAAAGAAGTAGGTGAAAGGAAGGATGCTTTTGAGCTTCCATGAGAAACCCCGATCCCAGACCATATCAATAGAACATCCCAGCATTACGGTTTCACCTCAAGAGAGGAAGAGATTGAGCCTACGATATGGTGGCTCGTGGAGTGGTGTTTGCGGAAGCCAAACTGTTGAGATGGGATAATGTTTGTTTTTCTAGGACGGGAAGTATTCTTTTCAGAAGGATCTTCTCGAGGATTTTTGCTATGATAAGTGAGAGGCTAATTGGGCGATAGGATTGAGATAGGAAGGTAGTATCCACGAACTTTCTTTATTGGGATGGTTTTTGATAATAACCTGGATCTCTGAAGGATGATAATGGATGATTGCTAAACTGTTGAAATTGGATGTTTTGCTTTTCTAGGTCGGAAGGACTCTTTTCAGAAGGAGCTTCTCCAGGATTTTTCCTAGGGTAGGTTCCTAACTGCTTATCGGGCGTTAGGATTAAAATAAAGGCTAACAAATTTAAGTCCTTTATGACAGCCAAATTTGTGCTAAGAGTTGCGAATACAATTGTTAATAAATGAAAAGGAACAGTCAGAAAATGTTTCGATTGGTGTTGTGGAACACAACCACGCGGAATCTCAGCCTGTTTTCCCTCAATTTTTTCTCCCAGGCGCTTGTCACGAAGTTTGTATGAACAGGGACAACATTCGTTGACAAGGCTGTTTTAATTAAGTCAATTCAACCGACCGCCGAATCTTTTGGAAACGGGGAATTGAAAAAAGTCCATCGACAAGTAGTTCCTAAAGAAAAAGAGGTCGGATCTTGTCAGAAAGGCTCCACCTTTTTGCAGCCAGTTCCCCTTACTTATTCACAATCCCCCTCGGTAAATACTTTACTACCGTAATCGCATTCTTCAAGCCCTCTCAAATTTATACCCATTTTTGCCTAATTCGGCATTCTTTCAAATTGCCGATGTCAACTCGGTCTGACTTTTTTATGCTCAATTTTACAGTAACTCATTTGTGAATGTATGTCGTTTGACGGTAAGGTGTGTATATACATATATTTAAAAGTGTGTGAATGTATGGTTTTCAGACACACCTTACCGTCCAACATGTACATAAATATACATATAAAAAATATATATGGTATATACCATGGTATGGGCACACCCACACACGCGCGCGCACACGCACGAACGAACGCACGCACACACACACACACACACACACACACACACACACANTCGGACCATGGACAATATGAACTTTTTTGTTCATTTTAGGGTGAAGAATCTACTGGAGAAGTTTGTAGCACGAGTAGCAATTCACCCTGTATATATATAGGCCAGAAGTCGTGAGGAGAGGTTAAGAATGAGATAGTTTAGAAAATAACCTTTTGCATTTTTTTTGCCGACATTTATTAGGGTCTTTTTCAGGGCATAAAGTGTGGTGCTATTCTTATGGTGTCATATTGGTTTTGTGTGAAAGTGTTGTTAGGTTTTAGTCCAATATAACATTTTATCAAAAAAAAATCTTAATTTTTCAACGTTAGCGGCATTAAAATACAAATCTGACCTTTATTGCGCAAACTACATTAAATTTTCCACAAGATGGCAGAATTTCCGTTGAAAAACTCGCTCTTCCGAATATTCAGTTGACGCTCAAAGAATAACAAATGGTAAAACCTTTTTTTTTTTTTTTAAAGTACCGAATTGTGGTTCGTGCAATGACTTTTATATCTTTTCTTAGATAAATCTCTTTTGCAAAGTTGAAAAACGAGATATCGAACCCAACGAAGCACGAATCTAAGAACATCATACATGTCATATTTTAATACAGACCTTAGCCCTGATTTGACCCCAAACCGTTAGAAAAACATACTTTTTCGAAGTTTTTTTAGACTTTTGGTATTTCCTTAATTTTGGAAAGTATTTCTGCATATTGTGATCAATTTTTAACAAGATTGCTACACGATATCAACTTGACCTAGCCGAAAGGCTTCATTCGCCAACTCGTAGCTCGCGCCTCAACCGGTGGGCCAAGCTCGAAAAAGATTTTTACGTATGGGGAGACGCTGAAATGTGCAGTTCGAAAATAGGGAATAGCTCATAGAGAAAATGGAAATCACGAGCAACGACATAAGTGAAAGAAGGAAGGGATGTGGATCTGTTTTTTGTTACCAACTAATAAATGTTTTTATTAAAAATGTGACATGTACGATGTTCTAGGGTTGGTGCTCTTCTTGGATTCGATAAAACGTTTTTCAAACTTTCAAAGGAGATTTCACTAAGACAAATTCTAAAAGTCATAGCACGAGCCACAATTGAGTATTAAAAAACATTGGGTTTTACTATTTGGTATTATTTGAGCGCCTACTTTGTATTCGGAAGGCCGAATTTTTCAATAAAAATGTTGTTGCCTTGTCGAAAATTTAATTTAATTTGCGAAATAAAGGTCAGATTTGTTTTTTAAAGGCGCTAAAGTTAAGAAATTGCGATGTTATATGAAAAAATATGATTTTAGACAAAAATAACAAAAACGTTAACATCTGAGGAAAGAGTCAAGATAGAAACCTCGGTCTGGTGGCACAGAACTACGTTTTATTTACTGAATCCACCATGGCAGTATTGACATTTCACCCAGCAAAAAGCGTGTAGGAATCCCACCCGATATGAAAATTGTGCTTGAGCAAGTCACCGAATATTTGCGTCCTCTGTTCCGATTTTTAGAGGAAACTGTATTAATTTACTGTATATCGTACTTACAGATATAATATGTTTGGAGAGTGATGGAGGAATATCAATTATTCCACAACCCGGAGTGAATGGTATGCAAATAGGAATGACTGTATATAAGAGTGATTGAGAGCGCGAATGAGAGACTGATTCCGTTGGGGGATAAAATGACCACCTAGGCTGACTTGATCGCCCGTGGACGGATCGGTGGTTGGACGGATGAGACTGGAATCTGACCCCGGACTGCCAACACACTGCGTGGGAGATTTTCCGAGCTCGCCGGTAATTTATTATAATTTACGCAAAAGCTGGAATCTTTGCTGGAAAAGCTGCTGAAAAAAAGAAATCGAGAAGTGCTTATGTAAATCAGTACTCAGATAAAAACTGATAGAAAGAAGAATTGACTTTATTGGCCATATATTACGGGCACTAAGCATTCTATGATTCCAAGTCCCGATCGTGGGCGATCATACTCATCACAAGTACTCGCGGACTAATCCTGTCTTACATCCAACCGCCATTCATCAACCTATATTAATATTCAAAAAGGCGACCTGATCAAAGCTGTCCTGATCAAATTCCTGAATCACAACTTGTGGCATTTTCGTTGCAATAATATCAAATAAAACTAATAAACTGCTGGTCGAATTGAATATTATTTATAAAGTTATAAAGTATTACAAAAAATTATGTAAAAGGATTATTATTTGTCGTTGCACAAATGATAATATAATTCAATTCCTTATCTCCTCTCGTTAAAAGATATTACAAAATGATGGATCAACGCTATCTCCTTAATGGGCGTTTGAATTTTTTCACAATCGATGTATATGCATAATTCAAGAGCTTGAGCTTGATTCGGCTTAGGTTTGCATTTTTTGACAGAGTTTGAGCCCGTTTACTATCTGTTATGTCAGATATATCCGATGGGCGACAACTAAGTACCACAAAATGAACCATTTGCACGGCTGTGCGTTATCTTCACGCTTCAGTCCAGTTAAATATATCAACTTGTACAACTCAACGACAACTACATCTACCCGTTAACTTTTAGAGAGATATTCATGCCGTTTTAAGTATCTACTGTATCAGATTAATTTTAAAAAAATGTACAAACATTTGCGAAATCATGTGAGTTTGCTTTAAACGCTAAATGACGCGAGCTTATTTTATCACCCAGAATGAAAAAATAGTCAATGTTCGATTATTTTTACATATGTGGCTGTGGTATGTGTTATCCTTTGGGTAAGTGCAACACCATGGCCTAATCTTAGCTTTCTATTTGCCCTCCGGCTGACATATCATTCATTCAAATAGTTGGACAGTATTGGCGGGGTCCGAGCTGCGAGATCAAGTTCATTTCTTCGCAGGAATAAGCTCTTGAATAGATCCTAATGCCTGTGTATTTCATTCTTTCCGGTCTTTTCCTTCATCTTCATTCACTTCGCCGAAAAGGGTGTGCCGCAAGGCAGCATCCTTGATCCCATCCTCTTCTCAGTATAAACCCTATAAACCCGACTTAGTACTCTTCACTCATGCAGACTCAGTCCCCGTAGTAGCCTTCAGAATCCTATAGGACTATAAGAAGGAAGATTGACTCAAAAAATGTAGAATTAAATTCAATGAAATCAACACCCAGGAAATAACCTTCACCTTTCGCCTTTTTTTCTCCTCTCTGGCTGGCCTGTGCTGGGGCCAGAAAAGTCTTGAGTCTAGTTTAGCTGAACTTTGAGAATTGAGAGCAAGAAGCTGGACCGAACACGAGATGAGCCCCACGATTCCGGTAGCTATGTTTCTTCGGAGTTCATCACATAAAGGAGATTCCGCAAAGACGCAGTGCGACAACTATCCTCCCCGTATGAAGATGTTCTCTAAGAAATAAAGCAGATGTTAATCTTAGGCCGCCGTCCCTTAAACTGGAGCAATTATTAAATTAATCACTTTTTCCCGTATAAAACCGCTCAAACTCTTTCAGGGAGAACTCCCGGGACACCGTTGATAGAATGAAAGAACATCCGATACTCCTTGCCCATGGGATGGCATGAACAGGATGTTTGAATTCAAACAAAATTTCCGGACAGATCTAAGTATCGAAAAAGAATGGAAAAGAGGTAAACGCCCTTGAGAACTGGAAAATCTGCTTGTACACTGATGGATCTAGAACGCAAGAAAGAACGGAGGCAGTAGTGTCCTGTAACAAATTACCCAGAACGCATGGGAAAGTACAACAGTATTTTACAGGCTGAAGTATTGAGAGTTGTACTCAGTTCAATGTAAACAATGGGTACAAAAACTAGAATACAAATATCATGTCAGATAGCCAGGCAGCCATCAATGCACAAAGCTGAAACATCATTAGCTCAAAGATGATGATGAATTGTAAAACTAAATTAAATAAATTAGGTATGCAATATAATGTTACTCTCTTTTGGATCCCAGTACATGCAGGACTAGAGGACGAGAGAGAGCGGACGTCCTTGCAAGAAAGGGAGCTGTTATACCGTTGGTTGGTTTAAAGCCCTTCTGAGGCATAGGGATTCACACTATCCATGAACCTTGTATCAACTTTTGGAAGAAAAGAAACAACAGAATGCATCACAGGAAGTAGGAAACACTTCAAATCCTAACAGGAGCCGTAACATTGCAAGTTTGGTATAATCCAATACGGCACGTGCAGATTGTGCAAAGAAGCAGAGGAGACACCAACGTACCTACCAACAAATTGTGACACCACGTTTGTCTGCAGGACGAAGTGTTTTTGGATGTACAATGTTCCAACAGAATAAATTCAACCATTGAAATCGGGCCTACTAGTCAAATTTCTTGACGAACTAGGATTTACCATGTTGAAGGTACAGAACACGGGATCCCAATGCTGTTAAGGGCGCGGAATATTTCATATACAGTTATATCTATCTCGATGCACAATAGAGAGACATGCATGTTATAATATTTACCAAGCTGTTTGATTATTATTGTATGTGGGAAGGGGAGCGTGAAATTCGAAGGTCGACGGTGGGAATCGAACCCACGACCGCGGGAAACAACACCAGCCGAGAGTGTGACATCTTAAACACTCGGTTACCCCGGCCACTCCTCTTTAATTATTTATTCAGTCTTATTTTACCCATTGGCAAGTAATCGTACAGAAATCTCGAGAAGCATCTGTACCTGGGTCGTTTTATTTCAGATTGTACTGCTTGGAAAATGTAAAAAGAACAAAAAATATTACACTTTTGTATTTATTTTAACTATTAGCAATTCTTTCTTCGTAAAACATAAATTTATTATTATTTGCATGTTAAACAAAAACTTGCTTGTTGAGGTTGGTGGTGGAAAAAAGTTGCCCTTTTTCAACTGCAATATGTAATTTGCTATTTTTCTCGAATAAGTCCAAAAGGACTTCAACATATTCCCGGAGAAGGCAAAGTGGCAAAAGCTAATTAATATTTTTCTGGGTTAGAAACAGGCCAGAAGTTCTCAATGCTCTACAGATAAACTCGGCTCCACTTCTTGCCGGCAAATGTTTACATGCATGCTACATCTGACTTAATGGAAGAAATTAGCAAGCGCGCTACATATCTACACTTAATTATTTCAAATAGGTTGCCGGAAGGAGAATTTCTATGCTAATCTCAAAACTTTTGTAACGAGGTTAATTTGCATTAGTTTTATTGTTAATTTTATCAGAACATCTTGCTAACCACATGCAAATTACTTTAATTTGGCGAGTCTACTCTTTTTTTTCTGAAGGCGTACATTTTTATGCTCTAAGCTTTCTTGCTAAAATTTATATAGAAAAAAGAAAACCAATTTGCTTACGAGTGTTTCCCGACAGCGAGAAAGCTTTCGACAAGAGGTGGAGCGCTGGATTACTACTCACTCTTTGTCATACGATGAAGTGCGTTGGACACTTTTCTGTACCCTTTTTACATCCACGAAATGCTAACATTTGATAGCGGCAATAGGTCAATTTGCATGTAATACAGCAACACTCAAAGTAGATGCTGATACTTTACAAGATCTACCAGGTAACCAGGAAATTTCGTGTGGGGGGTTTAATGATTGTCACAATTAAAATTAGTTAAGTAATATTTTATTCCGGGAAATAGTCTTTATCGGCTATCTATAACCTTCTCCAAATTACTAGCCTAGTTGTGTTATTCTTATAAACGTTTGGGTTCTGGCGCTTAAAAAATACATTCAGCTCATTTTCCAGCTGTTCGCGATTACCTAACTCCCGATTGCGGGAAAAGTCAGATGGGGTTAGTTCCGGTATTCCAAGGAGGCGGTAGGACGTCCCAACTAAGCTTCATTTTCACCTCCTTTGTCGTTCTGGTGAAAAACTACACCTTTTCTATTACGAGAGTAGATTGTTTCTGGGCAAGGGTTGAATAGATTTCTCCGCTGATGGTGTGTCCACGTGGCAGTAGATCATAGTGCACAATGTTTTTCTTGCCTGACCGCACCAAAGATAAAGCATCATCTTCTGTTGGTGAATATTTGGTTTTTGCGTCAATTTGTTGGCAGTCCGACCTTCTGGCGATACTGGACCGTTTTTCGTCGCCTGTGACACTCCGGTCTCTACGTTTTGCCGTGAACGCAATGAAAGGCAAATATTAAGACGCAGAAACTTGTTAGCGTCGGGCAATTGTTTATGAGGAACCAATTTGTTGAGCTTCAATGTCTTCCCAAGTCGATGGAAGCTAGAGCAAATGGTTTTACAGCTTACGTTGAACACTCAGTCAAGCTGCTGACATGATTGAGTCGAATCAAGTAAAGCTTTCCTCAATTCTTCGTCATTAAAGACAGAAGGACCCCGAGGCCATGGTTCATCTTCAATCCCTTCATCCAGAAGCATACTTTTTGAACGACTTTTCGTCAGTAGGCCCTAGAACATAGCAACATTTTCTACAATAAGCACGCACTAATTGTGTGTCGTGAAACAACGAGAAAGAAAATATTTTATACTTTACATCAAATTATCGGATAAAACAAGGACTAAGAATGACATAGATTGCACATATCAAATATTTTTTGGCGAAGTGTGTGTGGCCGAAGAGCATGAGCAGAATAGTAGCCAACTCCACCGTGTAAATGGATCATCAACTATGCAGGGGTAACGCAATTTTCTCCTCTAACTCGAACTTCCAAGCTAGCTCTAACATCCAAGAACACCTTGAACCTATCGAAGACTGGATCAAAAAGTGAAGGGCAAGACGAAATGAAGAAATAGGTAATTAGTGTTCACTTAGAAAAAACAGTCTTGCCCTCCATTACATATCAACTACAAAGAGATACCGAATTCCATTCAAGCCAAATACTCAGCACACTATTCATAGGCCACAAGTCCATTTTAGGATTAATATCCAAATACCATTGTATCCATATCTGTTATGCCTTTAAGCTCTATCGTTCTCTTAAGGTGGGTATTTCATGTTAACCTTTGGCCAGGAACTACTCCTTGGTAAATAACCTTTTAGGAATACATTATTTCTTGGTTTTGAACGGCTAATGCTGTAAAATTTAGCTTTTTTCCTTATGAAAGGCCAAATAATGCCTTTGCACTTTTCTATTTAAACCCCTATCCTGACACGATTTCAGTAATAAAGACAGCAGACTGAAGTGACCACTTAAGACTTAAGAGAGGACAATTGAACAAAAGATTTGAACAACTACGAAGAATTCTACGACCTGAATCCTCTTGACCATCAAAACTAAGCCTAACCTTAAATAAGACATTACTGATCAATTTGGAAATAAGAAGTAGAACTGCTGGGTTCTGACAAGCCATCCAACATTCAGCGCATCCAATCGGTTTAATCCTCCTCAAAAGTCCTCAGACAAATCGTCAAAGGTTAATACGTCACTAACCTCACTATCTACTACGACCTCAACATTCCTTCCGTCATAAGTTTCACACTAACCTCTCGATTCTCCATAAGCAGTAGCACTAGCCCTCTTTACACATTTTCATCCCGAGATTCCTCCACGTATTGCCAGCATTGGCTGGTTTCTCATGGAATATGTCCACCCCATACAGCGCTGGCATTAGTGTAAGTGTTTGTAAATAAAGAAATTACTTTCAACATAAAATACGGTATTCACGATCTTTGTGTTAACCCTGTTAGGTCCTGTTAGATGGAGAAAAATAATGACATAGACTTGTAAGAATCGGTTAACATGGCTCGATCTAACAGGCCAGGGCAAATGTTAGATGTTAGGTCGAAAATATAGTCACATTGCTATCCGTTAGGGCGTAGATAACCAACATGGCAGCCATGAATTTAACAGATGTTTTTTGTTTTCACCTATTGTTATTCTTAAATAAGCATTAATTAAATCAGACCAATACATTTCTTTTGTTAATTTCCGACCTGTCCTCATACTGTCATTCATAATAGATACATCCCCTATCCTATAAAGTTGTAGGCTGTTAGACGTTTGGATGCAAGTTAGGTATGTCGGCACGAATTGCATAGATGGCATGCTGAATGAAAGAGTTGATTAATTTTCATTTTTTATTAACTTTTGGTATTTTACAATTTAACACAAAAGAAAACCAAAACAAACAACAACAAGCCTTCAAGGTCTGTCATAGATTTACTTTTATATCTACCGATCGCCACGCGCTGCATTGCGGAAAAATTAACGCATAACGTGCTAAGAAAAAGAAGGTGGCATTCACGATCTTACTGGACGTTTCCCTATTCAAGTTAACATCTACAAACATCGTGAATACCCCCTAATAATTAAGTCGAATCGAATTTCTGAGGTTGTGATTCAAATTGAGAGTGATGCCGATTTGTAAAGGGAATCGGACTGAAATGTTGGTCGATTTGAAAGGACAACAAAACAATTTAAACCCAATTCCCAACATGGACGTTTTCAATGCAACCCACTTAATACTAACGGCCGCATTTAAAGTACTATTCGAAGCCGAGCACCTCTCCCAATTAATTACACACTAATGCTCCGATATGAGAAGCATAAGCTCTTTAAACGATATTATACTCATAAGCTTCCCTTTAACGGAAAGTCTTACGTGATAAGTTGTTGATATTTCTGCGACAATTTACCAAAGAGGTTGTTTACATTCGTATATAGAATAACGAGACGGCTCAGGACTAATTCCCTTCCTTCCATCTGCCTCACTAATCCAGATTTTGTTTTTTAGTCGTACCCCTCGTGGCTTAAGCGGCCATTATGCGACGTAGGTCCGACCTTCTTGACTAATCGATTAATGCACGGCGTTTTATTTGCTCAATTTATCTGGGCGTAAACTCTTTTCCTCTCAGGTTTAAGGATTATCTTAATAGCTGCTTTGTCTTACAAGTCCCTATGTTTTTCAAGATTGGGACNCCGGCACATCTCCATTTACTATATATTATGGCCCCTTTCAGAAATTGTTTGCAGGTAAACGAGATTTATTCATCTTTACATTGGAATAACTATTGTTTAAAATTTTTAAATTATTTTATTGGTGTATTTTAAAAAACATTAATATATCTATGTTAACGATGTGAGTATTTTAAATTTAATTTAATTTAGTTTATTACAATCGGCAGTTTATAATTACAACATGTAACTTGCGGATACATATACATATAGACTCAAAAGTTCTGCTCGTCTAGATAAGAGTACAAAGTGAAGTAGAGGGTATATGTAAGAACTCGCTTTCTTTGTACAGGAGTCCCCTGTGCCATATGCTGTCAAACGCTTGTGAAAGGTTTCAATTAAAATTCTTTGTGCTCAAGAATGTATATACGTTTATACAGTCTACATCGCGTAATACTTGCTGGTACGTGGAATGGTTGGAGTGAACGTCAAACCGACGATTTGAAGGAATGTAGGGGAGTTGAATTTTGGCACAGTGTTTTAAGGGAAATTTTTTTGGACGATATGATGACGTTTTTTGAACTGGTTTAACAGGTTTCATAATACACAATTGTAAAGCGGGGAACACATTTACCCGATGCAACGCTACCCGATGCTAACCGACGCCTTGCCACGTTTTGGTGGGGTGTGCACATCTATATGACGTCAAGCGCTCGCCACGTACAATCACACTGCGTGTATCACAAATCAGTATCACAATCGCAACGCCTCTTTTGTTCTTAATGCACTATTTTGAGCAAAACCATGTAATAAATTGTTAATTAAATTTTATGAGCACAACCATGTAATAAATTATTTGTTAAACTTAACTGTTATAAATAAAGTTATTCTGGTGTTTTGATAAATGTTCTGGCTAACCATCATAATAAGATAATTTTTATAAAAACTCGTGAATTTTTTTTCTCGTTTAATTTGGTTTATATTAAAATAGGAATGTTGTAATTAATATAACGACAAAATTACATATACTTAGTTTGAAATAAACTACAAAAATATGAGTGTCCTCTTCTGACGCTACTCGATGAAAATAGTGTAATTTTATGAGCAAAACCATGAAATCAATGGTTACGTAAAATTTATGAGCAAATCCGCGTAATAAATTGTTAGTTAAATTCATTATATCAAAAAATGGTATTCCGGTGTTTTGATCAATTTTCTACCAAACCATTAAAATTAATTTTAAAAAATAAAAACTAATAAATTTTTGATCTCGGTTAANAATTACATATACTTAGTTTGAAATAAACTACAAAAATATGAGTGTCCTCTTCTGACGCTACTCGATGAAAATAGTGTTATTTTATGAGCAAAACCATGAAATCAATGGTTACGTAAAATTTATGAGCAAAACCGCGTAATAAATTGTTAGTTAAATTCATTATGTCAAAAAATGGTATTCCGGTGTTTTGATCAATTTTCTACCAAACCATTAAAATTAATTTTAAAAAATAAAAACTAATAAATTTTTGATCTCGGTTAATTTGGGTTATATTAAAATAAGTATGTTGTAATTAATATAACGACAATAATACATGCAGTGTGAATAAAAATATGAGTGTCCGGTTCTTTTGTCTTCGACTGTACTCGATGCAACCCGACGAAAATCTGGACAGTGGGGATCGCGTAGCGTAGAGTAGGGTAGAGTTGCGTGGCATCGGGCAGATGTGCACGGAGGCAATACAATGTTATGGAAAATTGGACTTTGGATTTGCGTCAGATAGCGTTGCATCGGGTAAGTGTATTCCCCGCTTAAAGGCAGTTCAAAACCAGGAGCTTCGCTGTTAGGAAAGCGTGACAGGATATATTTGACCTCAGCGGGTGTGAAGGCTTTCGGAAGGAGGGACAGGGATGAGAGGTATAAGTTATTTATCAATATCTGTTTCAGTTCAGTCAGGCTCAGAATGAGGAGGGGTTTCGTGAAGATGTCGAACAAATCGGCTTTTTCATGGTCGGCATGATCATTGATCCATCATCTCGACGGATGGGGAAAAAGTTTTTGATTATTAAATTAAAAAATAAAGCTTTCTCAAAGCTTTTGAAATTTTTTTTCAACGATAGAGCCATATTTCATATATTCTATTTACCATTATATAAACTTTTTTTATTTAGGGGGAAGGGCGGCGGTGGCCCCAACCGGCGACGATCATCACTGCTAGGTAATGGTCCCTGGTTCGAAACCTGCGGCCCTAAGTACGAACCGGACATTCAAATGCGGCCTTTTTTCAAAATCTGGGACCCGAAGGTTGATATTACCTCCGCTGTTGCGAGCTCCCAAAAAATTATACATATGTAAGTTGGTACCACTGCTACCATCCCAGTCAACATAACCCAAAAAACACAAGCATACATGCGTTACATTTGAGTCCAGCTGGATTTTTTTGGCTCTGAGATACAATATATGTGTTGACTGGAAAAAATCTATTGGACCAAATCTCCACATGCGATCCTCTCCAAAAACACAATGTAAAAGACCTATTTTTAAAGAAATATGGATAACCTGGAATGAAAAATGGGCCATTTACTACAGTGAAAACGCATCGTCTCACCTTTATCAATTTAATGACATATTCGATGTGATTGGAAGATGGAGCTTCTTTTGCCCGAACAGTTGTGTATTACTGCACATAATTGGGGTGAGTAAAGTCATCATTGGATTAAAAATGACCGGTATTGGGTAATCGTAAAGAGATGATTTTAAAACAGGAAACAACTTCCCGGAAGACGAAGTCCCTTTTCACACGGGGATGCTTAAACCTCTGAGAAACATCTTCTCTACCTAAACCATTCACACCCAATGAATCATATGTCATAAGCTATATATCATGAATGCATCAAGTTTCGATTTAGTCACTGCAAAGATCCTTCGTACCTAAATTACCCGTAGATGCAGGAGTAAAAAATCCTGTTATAGCACATTCATTCCTGTAAGGTTATAACTGACCAGTTTGGGTTCCACTAATTAGCATTCCCTCGAGACAACATCAACGTTATTTGTATTGACATCCGGTGTATTCCTAAATGTGATGCAAGCCTCGATTTTGTATGGCAGTCGAAGTTACTCTGGAGTCTTCCCTTTTACTTATCACCTAATATCCTACTTAACGGATTAATACTTTCAATTCATCACTGGATTTCTCCATCAGCCAGCTATAGCAATAATGCAGGTGTTTTTCAAGGAAGTATTTTAGCACCCATCTAGACAGTATTTACCGGATGATACGCCATAACGCTCTCGTGTCCTGAGTTTGAATCCCGGCACAAACCATGGGCTTTTTAATTAAAAATAATTTGAAAGTGATATTGAAAAGTGGATGAATGGTCCATGACAGCAAACGGGGTTGTTGGACATTAAGCCCTACTGTACGACGGGAATTACTTTACATGGAGGAATTCCTGAAGAGTTCTGGGATGTGGCAATTGCTAAAACATTTGGAAGATAAACAGTTAAACAAAATGGTTCATACTATATATTTATAGTTATTCAGATATCGTGAGATGCGGTCGGGTGTGATGTAGGTTTCAGAAAAATATTTTCTTTATCGTGCCAACGTTTCGATCTTTTATTGAGTTCATCTTCAGGGCCTGGGATTTACAAACAATGTTTACATTTAACAAATACATTTAGGATGTGGAAAAGTGAATTTATACAATGCAAAATATATTTTATATTTCTACTCACTCAAAGTGTTTGTCTTCTGGTAATTGTGCCATTCTTGCGTGTCGTGTTGAGTGTGCCAGTGAGATTTTGCTGTTTTATGTTTATATATGTTTGGTTTT
The DNA here is from genome assembly GCF_000648675.2 of Cimex lectularius. Taxonomy (NCBI): domain Eukaryota; kingdom Metazoa; phylum Arthropoda; class Insecta; order Hemiptera; family Cimicidae; genus Cimex; species Cimex lectularius. The sequence continues at coordinate 13,016 of NW_019392839.1, read as the reverse complement.
GAAGGGGTGGGGAAGGAAGTCGGTATATAAAAGACAATAAAAGACAAAACCGACTTCCGAACGAATTGGAACTCAACAGCAACCTATATATGAGTCAGGGCTTCTCAGTTTTATTCAATTTAAATAATGTAACGTGGTAAAATGAAGTGGCTAATAACAAAGTTAATCGCTCGAGAAAAATATATTACTATAACATTTCTTCAATTCATCGGTAAAAATAAAACAGACACTAAAATAATTTACATATTTTAAATACATTATTTTATTTTTTTCTTTTATGCTAATTTATGCTTTCTTTAGTCATGTAGCAAATATAGATTCGTCTATTACGATATATGCATGAATAGAAACCTTCAAACAAAACTACGTGAAAACGTGTTTTACATGAAGACAATGCTGTGATATTTTCGACCGAAAACAAAAATTTTGACAAAAATTCATCAAACGCAGAACTTTACTACTTACCTTAAAAAAAACCTTGTAAAACATGGCACATAGAAGAGAATTAAGCCCGATCAGTGTAGCTAGCCGTAATCGAAAATCTCCTTTGATGCGGCATTCTTCTTTTGCCCCGTTTTCCCCTTTTGTTTTCTTCCTTTTAAACCCTGGGGCTTTTTTTATCTTTGTAAACAAGCTTAATTCTACGCTAACAACACGTAGACGAAGTTAGTATGTTCACGCTTAACTCAAACAGACGAGATAGCGACATGATGAATTTCCGCTGGAAGGTCATTCAATTTTTTACAGAAAAATGTGAAATTATACTTAAGGACAGGTACTATCTTACAATACTTCAAGAGAGACCGCGGTAGCCGATTGGTTAGGCGTCCGAATCGTATTTACAACTTTATCGGTCCTGGGATCGAATTCCGGTGAGCATGGAATTTTAATTTTGAATAGTATGGAGTATAGACGTATTGTAAACAGGTTTGTCCCATTTCAGCGACACCCAACGGGTCGTTGGATGTTAAGCTCTCTTGGATGATAGGAATTACATTAATTTTTATTTTATTAGAAAACATTTAAGCGTTACAATTGGACGGGTCTCTAGTGAACAGACATCCGCTTGTCATTCGACATGTTTTCCCATAAATGATAATCCTACTGTAAATTAGATTAAAGCACTGGAAAGGAGGATTAAACATTCTATAATATTTGAGTGTATTCTATTGCACCACAAGACAGAGTACAAAAATTAGTTCGGACATACATTTTTACGTTATTCCAAAATTCTGGTCTAAAATTTTAGTAAGATTTTCTTGGCTTAGTAAATACTGACAGATATGACGCTCAAAGAACAGTTGCACCTCATTTTTCATTAACCTTTAATAGCTAAAAATTTGATTTTTCGGTTGTAAACTTAAAAAATTAGCGATGTGAAAAGTGCTAACACATTTACCCGATGCAACCCCGTGCGACGCTACCCGATGCTACCCGACGCAAATCCAAAGTCCAATTTTCCATAAGATTGAATTACCCCCGTGCACATCTGCCTGATGCCACGCAACGCTACCCTACTCTACGCTCTGCGATCCCCACTGTCCAGATTTTCGTCGGGTAGCATCGAGTACAGTCGAAGACAAAAGAACCGGACACTCATGCTTTTATTCAAATTTATTCAAACTACATGTTTTTATAAAAATTATTTAATTACGATGGTTAGGAAGAAAATTTATCAANATTACACGGTTTTGCTCAAAATAATTCATTAATAACAAGGGAGGCTTTGCGATTGTGATAGTGATTATTGTGATACACGCTGTGTGACTGTACGTGGCGTGCGCATGACTTCGCATAGATGTGCACACCCTACCAAAACGTGACAAGGCGTCGGTAGCATCGAGTAGGGTTGCATTGGGTAGTGCGTTCCCCGCTTAATGGAAACAGCCGGTTTTCTCATTTATTGTTGAACAATTACCTCTGATATAGAAATAAAATCTATATTATTTTATTTAAATTATTATAGTTGATTCCACATCTTTTTTTCTCTACCTAAAAAGAGTTTCTTTAAATAAGGGATAGTCCAAGGGCCCCGTGGTTTTATTAAAGGCTAGTTTATTTCATATGTTTCTATTCGATTTCGGGCTATTTTTCTGTCCATCATCAGTAAAACCCATTCAGTCTCGCCTACTATCCCACCCATTGCGTTTTTTCATGTAAGGAAGCTTCTAATTGTCTGTCCTCAAAAGGATATTACAAGAAGAAAGTGAAAAGTAAATTTCCTCTACCCCGGTCAACAGGCCAAAGAAGAGTACACTTTCTTCTTGTAATGCCCTATTGATGAGAGACAATTGGAAGCTTCCTTACATGAAAAAAAACGCAATGGGATGGTAGTCGAGACTGCATGGGTTTCCTGATGATGAGCAGAAAAAATTTGCGCGAACGTAGAAGAAAAATGTGAAATAAACCTTTAAAAAAACCACGTTTCTCTTGAACTACCCCTAATTTAAATCTACATTATTTTCAAAAATTCGAGTTATACTCTCACTATTTTTGCCAAATTCACTGATTTTAAGAAGTATGACATGTCATTATTAATAAACTTGTACAAATCATTACAATAATATTGTTTGTTGAATGAGAGGAAAGGATATTTTAATGTTGGCGCAATGTACCTAACAGGTTCACCGTTTCTACCGCCCCGACGATTGATGACCTTTAAAGAAGTTTTAGAAATGAACGCTCTGCCTTTAAATAATTCACATTGATGGAAATTCGATCACAATGGGAGAAAAGTGTCGGTGGAAGGAGTCGGTATATGTTTTTTCCAAAAAATGTTCATACTGGGTTTGAAAGAGGAGAGAGTTATAAATCTAACAGGTAAATGGTAACAATAGGTGCCAGTACAATGTGTCCGGGCAGACGTTAACACCCTCCGGATATTTCTCCCTTCCACATTGACTTGTTGGGTTTCTATTTAATATTCTGCCGTCAGTTTTCAGTTTCAGTCATTAAGTTCCATATGCTGCAATATCAGCAATTAATTTTTTAATTGTCGATTTATGTATTTATTATCAACATACACTCAAAGATAAAAAAAACAACAACCGGATTGTCGTATTTCGTGGTTTATTTCCAACTTCATGTATTTGTAACNAGAACAAGCTATACTTTATTAAAGGGAAAGGCGTCTCTCGTCGACAGAGAGGGAGTGAGAGAAAGAAAAAGAGAGAGAGAATGAGAGAGAGAGTTAAGTGTTTTATTTAAACTCGTAAAGTTAGATCTTTTTCTTCCACTTAATGTGAGTTAGATATATGGAATGTAGACATTTTACTTTATATATATATTTCAATTAATTAATCATATTATGTAAGGTTTTGGTTGAGCTAAAAAAGTCAGTGTAATGAGCGGGATTCGAACCCACTAACTTCGGCTAAATACGCCGCTGCTCTACCACTTGAGCTATCGTGACTTCGATCCACTCAGACACCAACTCCCCATCTCAACCTACGAACTTTCGAATTTTCCCTTTTTTTTCCATTTTTCAAATGTCGTGTAATCAAGATTCGATTGTCGGCGATATATGAAGTTCCATCCACTCAGACGATAGCTCAAGTGGTAGAGCAGCGGCGTATTTAGCCGAAGGTCGTGGGTTCGAATCCCGCTCGTGACACTAGCTTTTTCATTTCAACCAAAAACCTTACATGAAAAGATTAGTTAATTGAAGGAAGTAATTTGGTCAATAGTACACTAAATTCATTGGACATATATTGATGTTGGTTTGAAAGAAAAATTCGCCAAAACACCGGAAAATCATTTAGTGATAGATTAAAATTTAACTAACAATGTATTACTTGATTTGGCTGTTAATAATGCATCGCATAATCCAACTATCACTAATGAAAGCTTCAGGTACTGATTGCAAACCTTTCGACACTACCAAAAAAACTGTAGTTTTCCTCACCTACTTTTACAATTCTGCCCTTAAACTCACAGACTCGCCGTTCAAACGGAAAATATCCTTCATCTGGTTGATTTATAATCTTCATATCCTGTCAACATCCTACCGCCTAAATCAAGGCCGGCCTAAAGCCAGGAACACACTTACCCGATGCAACGCCATGAGACGCTACCCGATGCTCCCCGACGTAAACCCAAAGTCCAATGTTCCATAAGAATGTATTACCCCTTTGCACATCTACCCGATGCTATGCAACGATACCTTCCATCGTATCGTATGGATCGTGAGCCATTCACGATCACTCAAAATGGAACCGCCCCAAGCCGTACAGCTCCATTTGGAGTGCCTGAAATTTGAGGGGGTATTCACGACCGCTCCACAGCGTCAACCAGTGAATTACCTTCTCAAAATGGATGACAATCTCTTAACTACGCTTCTGTTTGTTTATGTATTAAAAGCAAAAAAACCGAAGAGGAAATGGTGTAAGAAGTGTCTCCTGAACAGAAGCCGCAATACCCACATCAATTTGATGATCTTTCCCTTGAACCCGCTGATTGGAGGAACTATTTAAGGATGGATGAANATTTATTACACGGTTTTGCTCATAAAATTTAACCAACAATTTATTTCATGGTTTTACTCATAAAATTACACCATTTTCGAGTAGTGTCAGAACAGGACACTCATATTTTTTGTAGTTTATTTCAAACTAATTATATGTAAATTTGTCCTTATATTAATTACAACATTCCTATTTTAATGTAATCCAATTAAACGAGATCAAAAATTCATAAGTTTTTATAAAAATGATTTAATTATGATGTTTAGGAAGAAAATTAATCAAAACACCGGAATAACTTTATTTAAAACAATTAAGTTTAACAAACAATTTATTACATGGTTGTTGTCATAAAATTTAACTAACAATTGATTACATGGTTTTGCTCAAAATAGTGCATTAAGAACAAAAGATGCGTTGAGATTGTGATACTGATTTGTGATACACGCTGTGTGACTGTACGTGGCGTGCGCTTGACTTCGCATAGATGTGCACACCCCACCAAAACGTGGATAGCATCGAGTAGCGTCGCATAGCGTTGCCTCGGGTAAGTGTGTTCCCCGCATAAGTCGTCTATTGCGTAGAATGGGCAAAATCGGAAAAAACCTTCCGGGATAATCCTTTCCGACGATTTAAGCTTCACTGGCCTCTGACCTACTAAGTGACAGTGAGAGTGATTAACGTCGCGAAATTTCAAACATCGTGTCTGATTTCAAGATTGATTGATGATCGGTTAATGAAAATCGCTCCTATCATACTTATCGACCTGTTTTCAATTTGTTCAGGATAAAAAACCACATAGAGTTGTTTCAAAGCTTTTTAATTATTAATAAGTTGTGAAGAATAATAAAACGCTAGTATAAAGCATGTGTTAGTGTAAAAATGGCCAGCTTGAATCGTGATATGATTGCATTTTTTGTAAATATCTCTTCATATTAAAAGTCCAGTAGAATATTTGCTTCTGGATTTATGAACGTGGGACAAGTCGAAAAAAGAAAATTTGAAAATAACAAGCTTCATGATGTTTACATCGGACCCAATGCATTTAGATGTTCAGCAACGGAGAAACATCTTTCTTGAAAAAACTCTGCAAACTTTTTTACAGCTGAGTGGGGATTTTCCAGGTAAAAGATCGCCCTCTCAAAAAGTCCAGGGTCAAATCATAAAACATTTTCCTTATCGTCACCATCAAAGTTGGACAATACCGGACTTTTTCTGCAAAATATATGTGGTTGTAGATTCTTAGGAAGCATTAGTTTATAAGTTGTAAAGACAGGGATTCGAATTTTTCTTACAACTTGAGCAAAGTTAATTATGATTTTCGGATCTATAGTTCGGACCGTAAAGTGGGCACGACCGACCAGTTTCTTTGCCGTTCTGCCTAATTGCATATCAATAAAACATGACTCAAAATACCAATATAGGTTAGGCATTTTCTGTCCAAAATCAATTTGTTTCAGTGGAATGCGCGATCGGTCTTGCCAAAAAAGGCAGTTTGGAACAACCAATGGACATCGATATGAGGGGTATTCACGATGTTTGTAAGATGTTAACTCGTGTTAACTCAAGTAGAGAAATGTCGAGTAAGATCTTGAACGCCCCCCCCCTCTTTTCTTAGCATGTTAAATGTTAATTTTTCCGCTATGCTTAGCATGGCGATTGGTAGAACCAAAAATAATGCTATAACAGTCCTTGAAAACTTGGTGTTGTTTCGTTTTGTGTTAAATTGTAAAATGCCAGAAGTTGATAACAAATGAAAATTAATCAACTCTTTCATTCAAAATGCCATCTATGCAATTCGTGCCGACATACCTAACTTCTATCCTAACCTCTCACAGCCTACAACTTTATAGGATATGGGTTGTATCCATTACGAATGAGAGTATAAGGACAGGTCAGAAATTAACAAAATAAATGTATTGGTCTGATTTAATTAATGCGTATTTAAGAATAAAAATACGTGTAAACAATAAAACAGCTGTTAAATTTATGGCTGCCATGTTGGTTACCTACGCCCTAACGGATAACAATGTGACTACAATTTGGTCCTAACATCTAACATTGGCCCTGGCCTGTTAGATCGAGCTATGTTAACTAGCCGATTCTTACAAGTCTACGTCATCATTTTTCTCGACCAAACAGGACGTAACAGAGTTAACAGGATAACACAAAGATCGTGAATACCCCTATAGTATTCTTATTTCAAACATTGCTGTATCCGAGTGTCCTATGTGCCTCGCCCTACTCAACCGCCAAGATCTCTCTCCGTTCACTTAGGGAAATGCTTCTCTAATATTTCATTCCTTTCACTGATCGGAGATGATTTCAGACTCAGCAGTGATCCGATCACGAATTATGGGGATGAGTGAGGCGGCTGATCTGTTCGTAATCGCGACTAGAAAACATGCTCTCGTTTCGCCGCAAATGCCGCCCAAAACCCACTGCTGTCGTAAGATTCTCCCTGTGTGGTTTTTCCGGTGCGAAAACAGAGCTTCATCAATTTCCACAGTCATGAGGCCACCAATGCTCTAATGTCTGCGCAAAATACAATTCGAACAGACTTCGTGCATGTAGTTGCACCAATCAACGGACGTGTTATGCTTTATACTTAACTCCTTTTCACAAAATTTAACGCTTACTATTTTGTATGCCCAAGCGTATATGAACAACACGATGGTCGAATATGGGGTAGTCTTGAGCCAGCTAGATATGCGTTACTTCTTAACGCCATTTCGCCTTGCACCCACGTTTGGAGCACCTCCACTTGTCACACAATCCTGTCAAATGCAGCCTCGTGTCGTGTCCTCTGTACATCGCACAGCTATTGGAAGAAGTCCCTTTTCCTGAAGGTTTTGACAGCGTCGGATAGTGCCAGAAAGTTCATTGTTATTTAACACCGACTCTTTGACAGTTGGTAAAGAACACAATACACCAATACATACAATTACAGTACAATACATACAATACAATGGTATACAACACTACACCTTGACTCAAGACATAAGATAACATAGGATAAGAGCGGAAGACCGGATACCTGACCTTTGTCTCGATCTCTGTCATCGTGCGCGGTCGAGTAGAGCGGAGGCACATTAACGGAAAAGGTCCGTATTTTTTACTACTGCTCCTCTGTTTCGTTTCCTTGGAATTTGCAGAGTCCTGTCGAACTGGAAAAGGACCAAAAAAGGTTCTTGAAATAAATGATTTTTAAAATGGTGCTCTGATGGGAGGAAAAGGAACATAGTGCTCCCACTCAGAGTGCCGGCTTATGGCCCTTGAGAATTGTAGGTTAGTTATGGAAGGTGGTGAATGGAATCTATTACTGTCCGAAGTTATTAAGTAAAATAATAGACTTAAAATAATAGATTTACTTTTAACTTTGCACTTGGCATATTTTTGCTGCTTATATATTTTTTAGATATTTCTTACTCTTCATACTTAATTGCAATTATGTTAACTTATGTTAACTAAGCGGAAAATTTTCAGTAATGTACTTAATAATAAAGAATAAAATCAGTCTTTTAAGAACTTTGGACGTAGGAGTAAGAAGGCCGATAAAACTCAAGATATTCTAATCTAAACAAAAGTTAACACTACAACATATAATTATGATTTTATATGTATATGTTTTTTAAAATGTAATTTGCTTAAAATAGAGTACATTTGGCACAGTGTGAAAAAAGGAAGGGGCATTGGCAAATAAATAAAAAAAGAAAAAGCAGTGCCAAAGAAATTTAAGAGAATCGAAAAGGGATTATTTATAAGGTCAACCTTTGGGCCCTCTCATGTGAAGCTACCATTTAATATTGCACGTGCTCACCCTTTAGGGAGAGGGTGCTCCACCAATGAGAAATTTTAACTAAACAAACAAGTTTAAATTTACAAATCAACCCTGTTTTTTGTTGTTGTTGTTGTACTTTGTGTTATTTTTGCTATTAGAACGAGTAAAACGGGTAGCTGAAGGGATTAGTAACGTTCAATTTGTCACCACCACCCGTCCGACTCTCTGTAAACACGTATAGATCATTAGAGGAGTTTTTAATTGAACAACGGTGGTTATGACATGTAAAACTTTCTTTAATAAATTAGACCTCGAAGAGAACGCTTTTTTATCCGGCAGCCTATGGATTTATGAAAACGTAAGAACTAGTAGTCAATTAGCATCTTATTTCCATCGCTTGGAAGTTTTTCGAATTTTCCTCTTCTAAGTTAAGAAATCCTCATAACTTCCGAAATAGTATAGAACACAACCGTTTTCAATGTCATAACCTGCAAAACACACTACCCCATCCATTGGAAATTTTCTCTCTTATCCTGAGGGGAGGAGCCAACAACTCCCCGTTGCTCACCCAGCTTTCTGATTAGTTATTTTTGAGTAGATGATGGGGTTTGGTCTGCGAGTTGGCGAACTCATGATGAACCGGCGCTACTGGGTCTGTCTTCACTCGCGGGTGTTTTTGTTTGAGTTATTCAAACGCGTTTCGGCATTATGCCATCTTCAGTGAAAAACTGTCTGTCATTTAGTCTGAGTAGGGTTTATATAGTATTATGTCCGTCGCTTGTCGCTGGGGGCGTTGCGTCACGGGGCGTGGTCTCCGTGCTCGTTGGTCGGTCTTGGTGGCGGTTATTTCCATTGTCAGTTATTATTTGTGCGTTGTTGGTTTTTTTGTTTTTTCCTGGTGTTGGTTGCGATGTTTTGTTCTTCTGAACGTTTTCGTTTTTTGTTATGAAGTGTTTTTAGTCGTGTAAAGATGGTGTGTGATTGTGAGTTTGTGCGTTTATAAGTTTTCCGTCTTTAAGTGTTATTTGTTTGTATATCTCAAGGTTCTCTAGTATCCTTTTTGTGCGTTGTTTCTATTGTGTTTGGTTCGTGGTTGTAGTGTATTAAGTGTGTGGCGTAATTTGATTTTCCGTCATTGTCTCTGAAGGATCTAAGATGTTCTTTGAATCGATCTCTTAGTTTCCTTCCAGTCTGTCCGATGTAAGTGTATCCGCATTGACATGTGATGCTATAAACAACGTTGCTGTCTAGCGGGTTAGTTGTGTATATGTTTCTTTTAGATAGATCTAATTTATAGAACCCAAGGTAGCGTACTTAGTCAGTTTTAGGGATAGGAATGTTGTTGAGGAATATTGTGTGAGAGGTTTGGCTTCTGAGGGTGAATTTAACATGGGTGCATGTGTTTTCTTTGATTTTTATCCTCCACAGTTTGCTCCATGCCATTGCAATTGCAGGATCGGGTTCAGAGGAAAGCACGGCTGTGTCCTCTGCAAAGGATGCAACGAGGGTGGAGGATGTAGTGGAATGTCTGAGGTGTAGAGGAGATACCGGAGTAGTCCCAACACACTTTTTCTCTAATAACCTAATTCCCAAACAAAACAAAGCCCCCAGCGACCCGACCTCCTACCTATACGCCTTTTCCTTATAATAGCTACAATTTTTGAACGCCCCCTTCTCAAAAGATTAATCCTCATATTCAACGCACATAACACCCCATCCATCCATTTTATTTTAGACACCTCGATTCTGCTGTCCAAAGGGTAGTATTTGACACAATATTCTCGACTTTAGAAAATATAGCAGCAGTTTTTCATTAAGGCATTTGACAGAGTGTGGCCCCTGGTCTCCTTTTCAAATTAGAAAGCATTCCATTCTGAAATCCTCGGATCGCTGGTTTAAGGTGCGAATCGGATCTGGATATTCAGAGATTAAACCCGTTAAGGCCGGCGTTCCCTAAGGGAGTATCTTAGGACAAATACTCTTCACAGTTTACACCGCCGATAAATACACCCATTTGAAGACCTTCGCGGAAGAACAACTTAAGGAACAGTAATCCTCTCTTTACCTTTTGACCCTACCCTTCTTGAAAAACCAAACAAAGTTAACCTAGACTTACGTCATTACCAACTGGTGCACTTGTGGCGCATCAAGCTAATCGAATAAAAGATCCGCCTCGTAACATGCACACTTAGAACAAATACCTGTCCACCAGATGATTATAAATTTCTCGCTGTTCCAGTGATGTAACCATTGCTTTAACAGGAGTGTTATCAAATGCTCCTTCAATGTCCAAGAATGCTATCCCTATGCATATTTGTTGGTTGTTCAGTAAACACTTTAATTGTAACGTCAATTGGTGTTGGGCGGATTTTTTTGATGGCCCTTAGGGTTAGCATTGCAAAACAAGACAAAGTTTTAAGCTGGCTTTGCTTAGATCCCCGAAGGATGGATTAGCTGTGTCTTTCACAAGTGTTAGACCTTTGCTTTCTACTCTTTGGCTGACAACCCTCCATTGCCCGATATGAATACATGGGTTTGTGACAGTATCCGTAGGGCCCAGACGGTCAGGATCTCACACCAAAATCGTCACTCTAGTGGTTTTTATAATTTCTCTGGAGGAGCCTACCCCGTCCAATGTACTTACCATGGTACTTACCATTTCCATTAGCGAGGAAAGCCATATTGGCACTTTGGTCCTCGCAGGTTATCAAAACATCCCCTTTTTCAATGTTCCCATTCCAGAATTGTCCTTTGGAGGTTTTGCAGTTCCTAACCTCAGATAAGATGCACGGTGGGCGGCCCTGCCCTGATCGGCTGTCAACTATTTGTTCGAGTATTCCTCCTACACCACGATTGACATTTCACGCTTCTGAGCCCCTGAGATATTTTGGGGTTTGAGGTGTTGTTTTTCAATCTTTTATGTTTCCATATTTGTGTGTTTTCGTCTTCTGGTTTGGATTTGCCTGAAAACCCCCACATCTGCAGAATGTGACGCGAGGAGATGGAATTCCAGTTCTCGACTTGTGGGAAGATTCGGTGCCCTCTTCAATTTCCATAAAGTGGGTCGTCCTTTGCAGATTCCTCCGAGTTTTTTTTTTCTTTTTGTTTATCCATGCGATTCCGGCAGGTATGAGGTATCTAAAGAGCTACACCGAATAGCCCTCTCGCCGGTGGAAGGTTGATTCGACTCCATGAGGTCGTCTTGTACTCTTGAGACTTTGTTATTGGTATAGTAAACTCTGTACCATCCATCCATCGGCAGGGATCGCATAACACCTTCGATTGAGGCTGGAGAGCGAAATTAGGATTGGAATTGTGGTAGGAAAAGAGGGGTAGCGGTGTAGGTTTAGAAGGTGACTGGTCCACTCCAGTTTCTTCGTACCCCTCTTTCCGTCCGTTTGATTAACAGATAGATAGATAGATAGATAGATAGATATACTTTATTTACAAAATGAAAAAATTTAAAGTTAAAAATAAAAAACACAGTATTATTATGGCATGGTATTAAAACCGTCAGCCAGAGTTCGGAGTGCATTACTATCCCAAGAATATGCATAATTATATAATTATGAGAAAANTATATAAACTAAATAACCTAAACACTGCTTTGGTCTGTTAGTACTCGATGTTCCATGACAAATATACTCAAACGTTCACGCTAATAAATATATTCGCTCAAAATTATGACATTAAAGCAACTATGTTATGTTTATCTGCTTCAGGTATCGATTTTTTTATTAAAACTACTACTGTGCTTTAAAATTTGTTTCACGTCTCGGGTAAGCCGCACTTTTTAGTTGCTCTAATGTATTTTGGTTGATGCCGATGAATTGCTTTTCTATCTTGTAAATAAACTGGAAAAACGGTTATAAAATTAATTTCAAACTCATTCAAAGGGGAAAGAACCGAAAGTGCTTCGTTTTCAATTTTCTCGAGTGATAAGTGATATTTGCCACATGACAAATGAACAAGAATGAAGGCCTCTGGCCGTTTGAAATTGAATTTTAGCACGTTCTATAAGAGATTTATGACTTTATACCTTTCTCTTCCTTTCTCTGACATTCTGAAAATCTTTATGCATTTTCTTTCTGATTTTGATTGTTTCTTGTTTTATACAAACATCGATTTATGAAGTAATTCAAAAAGTCGAATTACATAGAAACAATGCCTAATTTCTCTGTGCGTTTTTACTGAGCCATTTTTGTTAACGGACATTCGTTATTTATCGCCTAAAAAAGACTTTTTCTTTTATAGCTACAAGAGCCAATTTGAAATAACGAGCCTAATTAAGCTAATTGATACAAACTGATGGTTGAATGGAGAACAGAAATTAGATTTTACGGTGTTCCGCCTTCGCGACGATATTGCTTTAAACCTTGGAGGTCACCTGGAATGTTCGTTAATTTAAAACGATTTATTTTACTCTCCCAAATAATCACTTCGGAACAACTCAATTTTCAACCACCAAACGTTCAAAAGCTGCAGACTTACCTACAAAACGTCACAAATTGAGTGTGAGCTCAGGATGAAAAATCAATCCTTCAATCCGACCGTCCTCTTGTCTTGATCGGGATCCTTCAAGCTGTCAACGATTCCGGATAATGGTCCACTTCCCCTGGAGAAAAACGCTTGAGACCCAACGATCGTCAAGTAAGTCTTTTTTTGTACACCATCAAAACATAATTCTAGATGAAAACTGGTCTATATTCACGAGATGAAAAACAAATGATTGTTATTTACATTTTACCAGGTCACGTAAATATTTCTTTATAACA